>NW_021620988.1:6624089-6636555 GCF_004785775.1 Grammomys surdaster | reverse complement strand
ATATTGCAAGGACAGAAGGTTCAGACGTGTTGGAGAGGTGCTTCTTTGTACACCGTGGCAGTTGCACATGGTCTCTGTCAGTAGCAGAGCCTGAGGGAGTGATGACAGTGACTGGGGCCCACTAAGGGGCTTTGGGAACCCAACACCAGAGTCTCCCACGGTGCTGCACAGTGGGGAGTCTCCTGTCAAGTCTGTAGCCCATCAGAAAATGTTCGACCCTGGGGCTTCAATATCCTTAGCAGCCGGGATGCTGATTGGGATTGGATAGAAAGCTGCAAAGTCTAAGGCAAACAACAGCACTACTGCAGACCCTGAGTCTCAGGAGAAAGCTCGGCTTAGACAGTAGCTTGAACGTTCTGCAGATTTTCCTTTATAGGTTTAATATCTAGAAGTAAGCTTTGTCCCACACCATTCAATTGAACCCCAAGACTCAGGATCTCTTTTTTCCCACAACCTGAAAAAGGCTCCTTAGAAGCAAGCACTCTGCAATCTTGAACCCTCAATCCACACAGCGCTCTGCTTTTCTTTATTATGAGGTGTAGCTGAAAACCGTAGGGCACTTACTTTATTTTCATCGGTGGACAGGTTTTCCCTAAACTGTGGGCAAAGAGCATTCTAAATTTGTTTCCTTCTTTCTTTCGCTAGTAAATACCTTTTTCCATTGTGTAGTGGGATTTTGACATCCTATCATTCCCTTTACTAATCTTAATTTAGTGCTTCCTGTTTGAGGCATTGGGGACACAATTGTTGAAACACACACACACACACACACACACACACACACCTCCTATACCTGCTGATTTAGATGGATCAGGTTTGTATCAGGACCCATTGGGGCTGGCACTGAAACGATGTGACTTTTAAAAGTGTTCCTTAGACACAACCCTGACCACCTGGCTGAAGCTTTTCTCTCCCCACCTAAGAGCTTTATGCATGCAGTTTAAATTACTCGACCCCACCCTCAACACTCAAACACACAAGCTTTTCCATAAACTCACCAATCTGCTTAATAACAGAGGAAAACAATACCCTTGACTCCATTTCTTTCCCAGAGCCCATGTTCATCTGCAGAATCTGGCCATCCAGAGGAGGGTGCTCCATCCCTCTCCCAAAGGGTGGTGCTCATCAATCAAAGGCTTTCCTATTTAACATGTTTAAATTAGTCAGTCTCCTCTAAGGAATCTTTATTCTTCTGAATCCTCGTTGTCACCAGACAAACCTCAAGAGTGGGAGGAAGGTGGGGGGAGGAGCTTACTACATCCGTCCTTCCCTGAGGGAGCAGACTTTCCTTCTCTATGCCTGGAGTCAGGGACCCTTCCTACGTGAGAACCTTCCTCTCACTCGTAGGGAAGTGGGGATCCGCCTAGACAAGAACCAGAGTCCGAATGGTGGCCAACACTCCAGGTGCTCGCCAGGACTTAGCAGACTTTTGCTGAAAGGGTTTTCACTCTCTCAACTGGAAGTCTCTTCACAGAAGAGTTTGTCCCTTGATCAAGGAAGCTGGCAGTGTGTGTGGGGCGGTGGTGGTGGTGGTGCGGGGACAGGGTGTTCAATGACTCTTCCCGCTTCCTTTTCTCCTGCTGATCACAGCAACGATTCAGACTTAAATATCTATCTATCCCCTGATAAAGAAGAGAATTAAAAGTTTTCAATTAGCAATAACCGTGCCTTGGATAAACCTCAATGGCTATGATACTGCCCCTGAGCAAAGTTAGAAGAGAATTAAAAAAAAAAGAAAAAAAAGAAAAAAAAGGATAATCACATAAAGCTAAAAATAACCCACCACTAGCTACTTGATTATTTGTTGTGACTTTGTGGTTTGATTTGAACTTACCTCATCAGAAATAAAAACACATAAGAACACAAACACTGATTTTTTTCTTCATATAGCTAATGTGTTTGTTCTTGATACAAAGAGAAAAGAAAAAAAATCCTGTTTGCTAAGGAGGGGAAGAAGGTAAGTTGTATAAACACAGCTTTAGATCACAGAAGACACAGACATGCACCAAAAGGCTGCTTGACCCTTCTCTACCTTACAGGAACGGGAAGATCAGAGTGAGAGAGTGGGTAGGACTTTCCCAGAGCCTCCTCTGGCTTCCCATTGCTGAAACTGGATGGTACCTGAGCCTCAAGCAGCTGGGAACTGGACTCATTTTAATTGGTCATTAAAGGAACTGGGAGAACTCAGCAAGGCATCAGTCCTTGTTCACCTCCCAGGAAATGCTGATCAGTTTGAAAAGTATGTGACTTCAGACTGGATTCTTCTGAGTGTGGCAGACACATAAGAAGTCTCTTACTTGTAGAAGGTGCAATTGTCCCCTGTCTTGACTTTGCCTTACACAGAACACATCCAGGGCCTTGCAGAACTGTGAGTGCATCCTGGTCACCTCCCAGAGACTCGGTAACTACTGACTAGAAGGAGTTGGAGCTATGTTCTCAGCCACAGTGGCATCTTGATCACTCATTCTGGTCTGAGGGTCTGCAGGGATCACAGTCTACAGAAACCGGAAACTGCACATCAAAGCACTTTGCCAAATGTAAAGGATTCCATGGCAACGCTCTGTGCTGCTGAAAATTTCAAGGACAAGTGCAAGGACAGTTGCTCAGTGGATGCTGGGCAGAGTGTTCTAGATTTTCACCTCTGGTTCCATTCCGGTCTCAAGCTGACTTTTGCTGAAGCTGTTGCCATATGACTGTTTTCTCTTTCCTGCCTGTAGGTTAAGCTGCCAGCAAATTGCCCTGTAGAATGAAATCTTTTTTTTTTAATATATCTTAAAAGTCAAAGAGGAAAATCCAAGAGAAATAACCAAGAATATTGTCAGTATAAAAGAGCTTGTTTTATTTTGTTTCAAAGATTTTCTTTTTGTGTATATGAGTGTTTGTCTGCACGTATATGTGAGTACCATGCTCAGTGGCTGAAAAAACAAGAAGACAGATTCCCCCTAGAATTAATTCTGAATTAAGAAACACAAAATCATTGTGTGAGAGCCGAGGCAGACTCAGAGACAATTTCCTCCGGGACAGGAGCAAGAATGTGGAACAACGTGGACATAAGGTGTCAGTAATAATCGAGTCTTGATTCTCACTTTAAGATAATGCAAAAGGTGACCTCACAGACTTTCTCTTCATTAAAAAGTTACAGGAGGGGCTGGAGAGATGGCTCAGTGGTTAAGAGCACTGAGGGTTCTTCCAGAGGTCCTGAATTCAATTCCCAGCAACCACATGGTGGCTCACAACCATCTGTAATGGGATCTGATGCCCTCTTCTGGTGTGTCTGGAGAGAATGGCAGTGTACTCACATAAATAAATCTTTAAAAAAGAAGAAAAGTAAAGAACAAAATAAAAAAAGAAAATGCATGGGAGTGAGATACTCATCTGATCAGATCGTACTGTGGGGAAGAATGTATGTATAGAGTTACGATGTGAAATCTTACTTGAACACCCTCCAGTAACTTTCCATGTAAGAATAGAGAGGATGAATGTCCTGATGTATGTATGACAAACTTCATGCAGATATGAGCGGTTTTCTGGGTGAAACATAGTTCTGAAAGGGTCTAATGAAAGGGATCAGTCCAGATGAATAAAATGTCCCTGCTATTATGGATACTGGTGACAAGATACAAAGGGAAAAACCTATCTGATTGCTGTCACGATCAGAAGAATAGATGAGTCACATAGAAACAAAAGACTTGTGTTGCCTGAAAAGTAGGAGTTCTGCTGACTAGCAGTGGAGATGAATAAAGAGAGTGCCTCCTCAGCCTGTCCCAACCTATCCCCTCCCCTTGCTAAGTATCTTTCCTCTACTCTCCTGGTCTACAAGAGTCTGTTTTTCCTATAGCTGCCCTTCCTGTCTCTTCTTTAGCCCCCTCCCCCCTACCTAGATGAGCCCAGAACACCTTAGAGTTTCCTGAGGTGATAACCCAGAGATCATGTTTCTTCTCTATTACTGTCAATCTCTGTCAGATCTTTCCAGGCTTTCTCAAGACCTGACTAGGTCCCAAGAGTAAGCAGATGTAATTTATTCCCACAGAGGAACTATTAGGTGATTTAGTATACTCTCTGGTTCAACCTTCTATAGCTGCCCTAAAATGGATGTTTTGTGTGCTGCTTAGACATAAGAGTAGAGGCTAACGTTTTAAGCAGTTTCACTACAAGGAGATCTACTTTGGGGACAGGGAAACTTTTAATGATGGCACTGTCTTGTCTATCTGTGTGCTGAATTGACTCAGTTCTACCCCTTGGCATAAGTGAATTCCATTATTCTCTAAAATGGTACTCACCCTCTCAATGTTTTAACATCGTCTTGCTGCATTTCTCAAACTGGCCTCAGACTTGAGACCCTTCTATCTTAGCACTTGAAAATGGGACTAATAGCTGTCCACTGCCCCCATCTCCTCATCTGGGGTCCTAGTAACTTGAAAATTACTATTTTTTTATGAAATAACTATGTCAAATACTCACCTTACTGAAGATGTTAGAAACAACTCATTGGAGGTGTAGATTGCATAGTGAGAAGCATCTTTAAGGACCACTGATGAAAACAACATGCATTAGATGCAGAGACTGAATGGATTTCATTCGTGGTTCATAAGCAGAGTTATAAACAATGAATCCTGAGAAAAGCTCACTTTTATGTGTTCCTTAAACTAAGGTCTAGCTGTGTCACCATCTGTGTAGAGGAATGTACACTAGGAAAATCACAATGAGAGGTCTGGGAAGAGAGCCACAGGAGCGTAATGCCCTGCGAGTTGGGGGGGGTATTTCCCCCCTGTTCTCCCCCATTTGGAGCAGGTCAAACTGCAGTGATAACAGCTGCAGAAACAATTGGAGACCTTATTCATAAAATCAAAGGCAGCGTGCCAGATGGCCACCAACCAAAGGAACTGAGGCTGGAGAGGATTAGCAAAAGCTGGTGCAACGGGGAACAAACCCTCTGAGAATAAACATCTTTGTACTTCTGCTGAATTGTAAAAAATCAGAAGGAAAACAGTCTTAAAGGTTTGTTAAGGAGGAAGTTTATCTGCAGAGAATAATTTCCTTTTTTGTTTTTTGTTTTTGTTTTTTTTTTTGTTTCTTGCTGATAGAAATACCCTAAAAACGATTTTCTGGGTTGAAAATTTGGCCTGTTCAAGTTGTTCTGTTGCTTTTCTTGTCTCTTTTTATAATCTCTGTGTGTTACAGAAATAGTAGGGAAAGAGATAGAGGATCTCTGCTTCTTTAGTTACCTTTAGTTACTACTTGTGTATTTGACAACTACAATCTCAGTCTGAGTTGCTGATGTTCTTAGAAACGAGCTGCTTTTACAAGGAAAGCATCATCGTTTTAGAGCTATGCACGTCCTGGCTACATATCATGCCAATCGAGACAAAGTGCTGCTAACCTATGCTACCGAAGTCTAGACATGCTTAAGAACAACATGCTTAACTGTGAGATAATACTTAATGCTTTGTTGGCAAATATTCAAACCAGTATGACAATATACACCTAATGCATTAAAAACTGCAAAAGAAAGACAAGCTCATCAAATCAGTTATTAGTTCATTTATAATTCACATACACATAAATATTGTGGCTTTATTTTATATGCATGGATATTTTGCCTCCATGCATGCATGCATGTGAACCTCATAGATGCCTAGTGCCCTAGGAAGCCAGAAGAGGGCATTAGATTCACTGGAATTGGAGTTACAGAAGATTGGGAGCCACCATGTGGCTGCAGAGAATTGAAACTTGGTCCCATATAAGACTAAATAAGTGCGCTTAACTGCTGACATCTCTCCAGCCTCACAAGACAATGTTTTATAATGCTGAATTTCATACTTATAAGAGTCTCTGAGCAAAAGGCCCACAGAATAAAGAGCAGACTTTTGAAAGTCATTTCTGTGCATGTTTTTTTTTTTTTTGAGAAGAAAATGGTTATCAAGAAAAATAGCATGAGCTGGAACTTCAACATAAACTAAAATTGTGATTTAATAAATGACTAAAATTCTAAGCCCCAAATACTAGTATTTTCCAAAATTCTGTGAAAAAGATATTGTTGAAGTTTTTAAAAGTAATATAAAATGATGCTCTAAAAAGTAGTTTCCTTTGAATATGTTTAATTTGGCCCTTTGTGATTGCTATTTGAATCTTGGGCCTTAAGTTAAATGCAAGATTAACAGTAGAAAAAAATTCTAATTCAAGGAACTTATATCCAATATGCATTCTGGTTCTTGATTGTGCAGTGTGAAGAAAGAAAAAGGGAAAGCTGTCTCTGTCAGCTGTTAGTTTGGTGAATTCAAAGCAGTCATTTTGATAGTTAAAGTCTCTTTAATAGATTTCGAGGGACTCTGGCTTATCTAGCTGGATTCTCCATTAACCAAACAAACAACTTGACACTGAACATTGACAGTATTATATAGTATTTTAAATTAGAATTACTAAACACATTGTTCAATCATGAGTGAAATGTACTTTCTTCCAAGGCTTAACTGTTTGGTATTATTTTTATAAGGAAAAAAATTATCCTGGGTTCTTCTTATTTCATAGTTTGATCCATACATTTAAAATAACCATAGAACTGGAAGACATTTAACAAGCAGTGACTAGGTGGGTGGGCTGTTATGTCATTTCTAATATGTCTAAATGAAACGGAGATGCACATAATTATGAGAAAAATTTCAATGCAAACATACGTTTGGAGAACTCGAACTGCTTCAGGAGTGGATGATTTCTAAAATGAACCAGAATCATCCACTACAAATCAGTGACTTTGTTAATCTTTATATCAGCATATGTATCAGAAGCAAGGCAAACCTAGTAATATGCGCTTGGGTCTGGAACAAATTAAAGAATCAGAAAAGAACAATGCACATCTGCATATGTGGTTTGTCATGCCTTAATTTCCCTTTAATGGTCATACACAGGGAGTGTTTGGAAAACCTGCTGTTTGTTCGTTTATCCTTCTCACTTGAGGATGAAGGTAGTGGAGATTCTGTCTCAACACTGAACAGTTTATTCCAAACTTGAAATACTTGTACATTCCATCAACAAACACTTGTGTGATATTCTATAAAGGATACAAGGCATATGGATTTTGTAAATGAGAAATGATAAGTAAATACAGTATTAAATGACTATAGAGGAGAGAAATGTCTGACACAAAAGCCTGAGCAAACCAGAAAACTCTAGTTCTTATTTCTTTCTAGTGGAACATGTTCACAAAGATATATAAAAAAGCGATGACACTGGCTGTTTCTAGGAAGCCACCTGGTTGGTTGAGAGGATTCGGAAAGAGACCAGTGTTACAATACACTTGTTTTATTCCTCCAGTTTTAATGTGAGATTGTCTAATAAAACTACTTAGAACTAATAAAATAAAATAAGTTAATTAGATACTTGTTCATATTTCAAAATAATGGCTCAAATAGATGCCATGATACCTTGGCGTTCTTTGTGGGTCTTAATGATTAAATAAGTGGAAGCCTGGATTGAATATTAAATTATGGACAGTACTTAGACAGACTAAATCAGGGAGCAGGCTAAGTAGGGCAACTGATGTTAAAGCTAAGGAAGGAATGTAAGATGCTTCTGGTATTAGTAAGTAAGAAGTCTGGCTCCAGGTAATTTAGGAGGGATACCTTAGGGATACTGGGATGCAGTTTATGGCACATCTTGAGTGGCAAGGTAAGGACTTTAGGCATTAAACAATACAAATAGTATATTTTGCTCAGGATTTTTTGAACAGCTGAGATTACCCTCTGAATGCTGCCCAGTCAGAATTGTGACCTTAGGTTTTCGGAGTCTCATACAGTATTCTGGACAAAGATGCTATGGCAAAGGGGGAGGGTTAGTTTGTAAATGTTGGAAGACTAAGACTTAAGCAAAAAGATGAAAAATTGAGGGTTATGAGTGTGCTGAGTGCCCCCTGAGAGAGGGGTTATCATCAGCACTGGGTCTTTAGTTTGGTGGTAACACTGAGCCTTTCTATGTAGCTCATGCTTGCCCTAATGCAGTATCCCCACGTCTCCAACACCACGCCAGACTATAATTGCAGAGTTTTGAATGTCTGAGTAAATGTAGTTGATTTTAAAAAGCACTACTAATATTTGACAATATTGTGAAGTCTATAATTTTTGAGTCCACAACAAATGCTAGGATCTGTAGTAGGTCCTGGGATGTTGCCTGGAATAAGCCAGAGTTTATCCCTCCTTTTTATTTGGTCGGTTTCTTATAAAGATACATGAAACAAGGTGACTGGTAATGAACAGATTACACGTATAGAAGGAGAAGAGTGACTACTCAGGAAATGTATAGAAATGGTGGGGGAAAACCCCACATCCAAGCAGAAAATGGTAGTGGCACATGAAGCAATTCTTACCCCCAAATCAGACTAGTGTATCCTCTTAGGCATATTAGAAGGGACCCATTGCAAGGACAAGAGTGGGTAAACTACAGCGTGGAGTAACAGGTCTTACAGCATGGAAGAAGAAAACCAACAACATTTGAATCTGGATCCTCTATCTGCAGAGTGCTAGTGAGGTTTGGGGAGGGTGTTGATACTGATGTCCTTCCAGGTCAAGGGTAGAGACTGCAGTATCAGCCCTCATGTGCTCCAAGGCTGTGGTGTGGCAAACACTGTATTGGTACACCAGCACCTGGAATACTGGGCTAGTATGCAGAATGCCAAGAAAAGCTATCACTGCCAATCTGAAAATGCTCACAAAATATGACTGGAACAGAAACTTTTCAAATGTTGTAGGAAGGGTGTTTTATTTCTCTTTTATGTCATATGACAATAGGATACATTATTTGCTAATATACATGAGGCACTCTCACAATTAATTACTTTTATGTGCTGAAAATAACTATAACCCAAAAGAGATCATTTAAAGCAGAGAGAGAGAGAGAGAGAGAGAGAGAGAGAGAGAGAGAGAGAGAGATTTCACCTGTTTTGGAAATTTCTTTAAAATCATGTGAAAATGCTATCAACCTTCAGTGGTCCCAGACTTCCTGTGTAAAACACAGACTTAGGAAATAACATCTACCAGCTAGAAATCATCTTACAACCTGCTGTCTTTGTGGTTTTGGAAGGGTAAGAATTCAAGACAAAGGAAACTGTGAGTCAAGAAAAGGATCAAATCCATGGAGTTATATTTCTCTCAACGTTTCCAAATTGAAAACAACACAAATGGGGACATGGCTTGGTGATAGACAAGATGGCCGCATCTGTGGCTCAGTGCTCTTGTGTGCTCTGGAGAAGGCATAATAGAAAGATTAGGTGAGGGTGCAGGACTACCTGAATTTCTGCTGCCTTGAAGCCCCAGGCACAAAGGCACACTCTCCTGAAGAGAGGGAGCCAAATGAGGAAGTTCATCTTTCAACAGGTTTGGAGGATGAAGGGCACAAATCCTAAGCTGCTCAGATGATCATCAAGATTTATACTAGTGCGTTTGACACATTTGGAGGCTTTGAAAGTGCAAATCAGACTCTAGTGTCCAGAAAAGGGACAACTGCTGCCGAGAGACTTCACTGTGTAAATCAAACTGTTCACTAGAGACTTGCGTTGATGGTGTAGGGCTGTTATGATTCATCTCGGGTGGTTTGATCTGAAAAGGCCAGAAATTATGTTGTTGCATACCCTGCAGAAACATCTCTTTATCAGTTAATTGTGAATACATCTCCATTTTATTGAATACGATCGGCTATTGTTTTATATCACGTGATAAATTGCAGTTAAGTGCAAAGAGAGATTACAATGTAAAAGTCTATCTACTTCTGTCATTGCTACATTTTACACAGCATCAGAAGTCAGTCTGTCTTTATTATTATTATTATTTTTAATTAAATTGGTCTATTAGATAACCTAAGCCTTTAAAGCCGTATATCCTATTTTAATTAAAACAAAATTCTGGTTGTGGTCACTGAATAGAATTAAATTTCCATGTAAAATATGGGAAGAAAGGAGGTAAGACAAGGTCATATAGTGTTACCTGATAAAAGGAGACAGTAATATTTAAAATGAGGTAAGTGTTGCACCGATTTATGATGTATTTTATCTGCAGGAGAAACCATAGTTTATCGGAGTGTCATTCAGCTTGAATCGTCAGCTGTATATCTTTGACTTTTGAATGTAACTGTTGAAAGGAGAAGGCTTTGAGAGATGTGAGCTAGGAGACAGATCAAAAGCTTAGAGCAATTTTGCTTTGCTAGTTCAAATATATTTTTATTGAAACATATTTTGTTGTCATGCATTCATAAATATTATATAGTATCAGTCAGGAGGGGGTGAGGGTCTCGGATTAGCTGGGCATTGTTAACGGAAAGGCAAGCATTCAAAATTTTTTGAAAATTCTATGATCTCAGATTTTCTTTGCAGGTTTTTTTGGTTTTGTTTGGGTTTTGATTTTCAAACTTCTAATTTTGAAGTAGCGATTCTTTGCCATAGGTCAGGACCACTATAGACAATTCTAAATTAAGCAATAAAGTTAAGAACCATAAACTTTATAATAGGAACAACTAATTAGAGCCTTAGGAAGCTAATGATAGTTTCTATATCCTATATAAGCTCATATATATATATATATACATATATATATATATATAGTCTATGTCATTAACTTTTGCTTTAAATTTTATCTTTCTGCCATTAGATTTACATTTCTTTGGTTCTTTCAGTCGAGAGCCCTGCAACTAGTTGTTAAACATGGTTGTGAACACTCAGTGATATCTCCCAGTGTTTTTTGATTAAAGCTCCTTATACTTCACCAATAATTTGTTAATTTGTGTTTTTAAAACAGTTCATTTTTAAAAAATAAAACTGAAAAAAAATCTGATACACCACAGAGTTGCATGGGATGAGAGTAAAAACTAACTGTACTACCTTCTGAAGACAGGCTGAAAATTGATCTCTAAATGCCTAAATTATTTAATCAAGAAAAGACAAGTGAGCCAGAAAAGAGATAGTCTACACTGTGTGATTTCTTCCTCATAGTTTTTAAGAGCTACCACTAATAAAGTCATCAGAGTAAATCGTATTTTCTGCATCTATCTGATCGCAGCTTTAAGACCAAACGTCTAAGATGTCCTTTTCTTCTTGTCATCTTTGGTATCCTCAGTACGGAGAACGAGTTGGAGTTTTAGGATCAAAATTAATCAGGGCTTGTGCATTACGTCGCCACAGGCTTCTCTCCAAAATGCATGGAACCCACACAGTTCAGATTCTTCATCGCTAGTTTTCACCATTCCGTAAAGTGGAAAGACACTGATAATTCAAAGGATCTCGTATGTGATAAAACAACCTCGTGTTTTGTGTTGTTGTAGCAATTTATAGAGGGAACTTCATACCTGTTTCATACTATTATTTAAAGAACAACAGCTTTTGAGGGAGTCCGATTCCTTGTACATCTTACCCAGCTTTATTAGAATGATTACAAAGGGACTTAGTTCATAACTCACATCCTTTCATAAAACAGCAACTGTAAGCCAGCAAACATATCACAGATGTGCGTCTGTGTGTCTCTCTGCCTTGCTGAGGCCTTAGATAAACTTTTAAAGGTTTGTTTAAGAAAATCATTAGTTAAGGGCCATTTCACATTAACACACATTCTTTCTTTTGTATTTCCTTTTAAAGCTTGCTCAAATACTGTATTTTCATTAGGGTCTATCAGAAAAAAATATTATGTCCCTTTCTGCATTCAATTTATCCACTCCTCACTAAAGTCACAAATACTGCAGCTTATGGTAATAAAACAACTCTAGCCATTTTAACCATATTTTATACTTTGATATTTCAAAGCCTTTCCTCAAAAAAAAGACCAAAAAACCCCCTCAAACTCCTCTTTTCCCTTCAGAAAGGTATATTATTGAACAGATGCTTTAAAGACTAAAAAGCATTTTTTTTTGTTTTGGGTAAAAAATCAAGTCTCAGAATTTCTTAAATATAAGCAAAGTATTCTTGTAATTCATGGAAGTATCCAGTACATGCATTTATTACTAATATATTATTTTATATATAATAAAAACATTGACAAAGACAGTGTATATAGAAAGCCAAATACTAAATACTAGGCTTTGTAAATAAAACTCCATTTATTAAGAGTAGATTTACTTATTCATAATATTCTTAAACTATGGCTTAGATGACAGATGTTACATTAAGTATTTTGTATTTTAAATTTACACAGTGTTAACAACTAAACAGTTTTTTGGAAGAAATTAAATGTACCACATGTGTTAACACTGCTGTACTTCATGTCCTACACATTGTTGCAACATTGAATTAAGACCCACTAGTTTCAATAATGAGTGACACTATTTATGGAATTAGTAACAGTTCAGAACAAAAATAATTTCTTAGAATGATTCAAATAGTTCTAAGAAAAACCCATTTTGTAAAAACATTTGAGTTCCTGTTTTAAAGAAAGAACACAGAAAGAGAGAGAGAGAGAGAGAGAGAGAGAGAGAGAGAGAGAGAGAGAGAGAGAGA
>NW_021620988.1:6565591-6624079 GCF_004785775.1 Grammomys surdaster | reverse complement strand
AGAGAGAGAGAGAGAGAGAGAGAGAGAGAGAGAGAGAGAGAGAGAGATCGGCCAGTCTATACTGTTCTCAGGATTGAGAAGGAGCAATCTGATTCAGGGTAAAAGCTTTTCTGTTAATTAAAGGGGTTATATTAGGTGTTAGTTATGTGTCATAAACTGTATCATAGTATCAACAATAATACAGCACCGTATTTTATTAGGTGTGTCAATATTTTAATCAGATTATATACTCTTAGCATGGTAATATTTTATATATCCTGAATTTTGGACTACTGATGAATCATTTCCTAAAACATACAATTTTGACCTGAGACAATCCACCTTTACTGCACTTTGGTCTGCTTCCCAACATCTTCCTTTCGATTTCCTTACTCTCTGTTTTCTTGAAAAAATAACTTGTGTTTCTCGTCACTCTGTTCAAAGGCTTTCTCTTTTCATATCTTTTAAAAGGTATTCTTAGTTCATTTTTTATAGAGGTCACACCGTGATTCACTTAGAATCTGTATTGGGAGGTCTTGGGTAAGAAAGAAATCTTTCTATGTTTTTCTTCCTTAGTTCATTAAATACATTTTGGTTAAGTTCTCCAGAGATTTTATAAATCAATTTAAGAGGAAAACCCTTCTTTTTCAAATGTGAGTTGCAGATGAGGAGGTAGTTGTAATAATTTTTTGTTATCATATTTATATTTCATGAATACTTCATAATCTTTTGATATATTTTTTAGACATTTCATTTGCAGCTATTTAAGAGGTATAACAATCAAACTATGTGCACCAATAGATTTATTTCTAAAGATTAATTCAAACCTAAAATTCTTAGGCTGATAGATGTAATTTGGGGTAATCAAATTTTATAAGAATGCAGCAATATTATGAAATTTAACCAAATGATACATCTTCAAGTACTACTAAAAGCATAGTTTGTACTGAAGTAGCCAAGAAAATAAACTACATTATTGTTCATAAAGTTTCTTCTGACTACTTCTTCCAAGTGACTAACATTATTTGTGGAATTTAGTAATAATTTAGGACAAAATGAGTTTGTTAGAATGATTCAAATAATTCTATAAAACATTTTGTGAAATAGTTAAGTTTCAATAACAAAGAAATAACACAGAAATAAAGTTTCAGTTGTCATATTTAAAGAAAAATAAAAAGTAGTATAAATACTTACATCTTTGCACACACACACAAATACACACACTCATACCTCCATGCATTCATGCACCCATCTACATTGATTACAATCTATTGCATCATGACTTATGACTGTCCCATGAAACTAACTTTATCATTTACATTTTATTTTAATAGTACTGCAGTTAAGAAAATTTCAAAATAAAATGTTACTTAACCTTTCAATAACACCATAAGACACAATAACCAAAGTTAATAATTACATTATTAACTTACTAATTAGTACATGATTTTAAAATTCAACTTCAACTTTAATGCCATAAAAGGAAATTTTACCTGAAGTTATCCAATTGATTCATTATTGTGGGACTTATTTTTCTTTTTCTAGAAGGCAAAGAACATCATATTGGTTGTGCTATTTTATTTTTATGTACATTTTTCTAATTGCCAGACTTAATTGTTTTACAAAGGATGGGATTTTGTACATTGAGATAAATCGTCACTAAAACACATCGTCAGCTTTCAATTTGTTACTCAGGGAGGCCACTGCAAAGACATTATCATCTTTATTCTGATACTCATTCTTTCCCATCCTTGGACACGAAGCCTTTTTTCTCCTGTTATATTGCTACAGTTCCATCAGAAGACAGGACGGTGAAAATCTGCACTAGCTTTCACTGTGACTTGATGAATAGAACGAGAGCTTAGTAGACATGCTGAACTCCTCCGTGATTAAAAAGCAAACCTTTAATGTAGTTTTTGTTTACCATGTCGTGAGTGCAGTGTTGGAAGTTACTGCCAAGGAGTCATCGGGACAGGCATGGGTTCAGCAATGTCAGCCAGCCGATGCTTTGAAAATTATTCAGTTCCTCTAGCCTTATGACTGAAATGATATCCAGTGGCTCCGGCCCCAAGCCTGGTTAATGCATCTGTCCAGAACACATAATTACTCGGTCATAACATTCCCCCGGCCACCAGCCAACAAACCAATCAGCATTTCTTTCCAATTCACCAGAATTTTTGCTGTGTCAAACTGTTTGATCTCTAGGTAGTAAAAATGCAAAAAAATGGAAGGACACTGCACTGGAAGGTTTTAATTTAGAAGAGTTTCTCATGGAAATTAAATTTGAAGAGAAACATGCCTTCGTTGTCAGGATTGAAGTTGAAATTTTAATCTGGCATCCTCTGCGTACTGTGTAGTTAGTTTGTTTTAACGCCACTAGCTCACATGTAATTCATTTTAGTGAGGAAATATTCTAAGAAAAAAATAATGGCGAATACATGTCCAGTTATGATTTATTTTCAAAATATTAACAAATATAGGGACAGAAACATTATCCTTTCAGTTAACACAAATATACTCTGCATGCATGTATTAGTGTATTTCTTTTATCACTGTCTGAGGGCAATTACAAGAATGTTTATGTATACATACATATGACTGTGTATAGAGTTCCCTTTTACACAAGTTTATTACATTTGAATAATTGGTAATCTGATCCTTTAAAGTGTTCTAGTTAAATTACCTTATTCTGTCTTCTCTCTACAGACTCATCTAAAGTATTTTTTAAGTGGATTTTTTGGAATTATTTTTTACCATGTGAAATTTCACTGAGTATGTGAAGTTTGAGATTGTTGTAAAGAAGCAATATGTAGATTTAGGTCACCAGAGGAAAGGAAAAAGAACACTCCAGACAGAAGAAAAAGGGTGGAAGAAGTGGTAGGGAAAAATAAAATGGTGTATCAGGGAAAGCTGCTCCTTTTGGACTATAAAAAGCACTTGGAGAATAATATAAGATGAAGCTGACATAATAATACGTATCAAGTTATGAGTTACCTTGATAGGCAAAATACAAATGTAGATATTAGATCTGAACGTCTAGGAATACTTCAAGTTGTTAATTTACTCTCAAGTGGAAATGATCTCTTGTTTATATAATTTCAACTTATTTCATCATCTGTTATGTGTAGATTACAATACACTTCTTGGCACATGTCTGATAGAAACAGAGAGATGTATAGAATTAATTTGTTCCTATAAACAGTTAGTGACATTTATATAGCATTACTTATTTGTCTCAGACAGGCACAGACCTACAAGCAAATGGGGCCTGGAATAAAGAACAAAAGATGGCATATCAGGATCAATTTTACCTAATTACTTAACATTCAAGAGGAGAGACATAATCAATACTCTTTTGAGATAATGGATAAAATTATCCAATTACGGTTTGAATCTGAAATGTTCCATAGGCTCATGTCTTTGAATACTTAGGCCCCATATTATGATGTTATTACGGGAAATACTGGAATCGTTGAGAGTATGAAGCATGGACTGCAGAGGTTCCTCACAGTGCATGAGCCTTTAAGGCTTATGGGCCAGCCCCGCTTTCTCTTTAAATTCTGCTTTTTGTCTGGCACTGTGATGTGACCAGCCTTGTTTCCTCCCATCCTCTTCCATGCCTTTGCCATTACTTGTTAAGCTGTGAGTTAGAATCAATTCTTTCCCTAAGCTGATTTTTCCTGATATTTGGTCATAACAACAAGAGACATAAACAACACATGTGTGTACCAATGTACCTCGATATTTTTAACCATTTTCTTTTTATACTGTATACTGTATCATGCACTTTTTTCTATTGGTGTTCACATTTTCAGTTCAAGGATTGGTCTTCATGACCCATATCATTCATGGTGATAGTAGATGCACACTTCATTTTGAAGACCTTTCTCTCTTTCTTTCTTTCTTTCTTTCTTTCTTTCTTTCTTTCTTTCTTTCTTTCTTTCTTTCTTTCTTCCTTCCTTCCTTCCTTCCTTCCTTCCTTTCTTCCTTTCCTTTTTTTTGAGACATGATATCATGGGGCACAGGATGATGAACCTTGCTTGCTATGCAGTCACAGTTGCTCTTGAACTCCTGAGTCTTCTGACTTTGCTCTTGCCTGCTGAGAAACAGGCAGGCATCCCTACAGCCAGTAGATCATCTTGAATTATTTACTAAGACACTGAATAAACAACATATGTAGACTATCTCTAAGACTCAGTTATCTTCTCTTATTTAAAGATTGGAGTTTTTTAAAAAAATATTTATTTTATGTGTATGAGTATTTACCTGCATGTGTATATTTGGCACCACATGTGTGCTTGGTGCCTCAGAGACCAGAAGAGGGTGTTAGATGCTCAGGAAGTGGAGTTACAGGTGGTTATAAGTCACCCATATGGATACTGGAACTTGGGTCCTCTGCAAGACCACTAAGAGGCCTTAAGTACCGAGCCATATCTCAGGTCCCCAATACTTGGATGTTTATAGTATCAAAGGCAATTTGAGCTTCCACTAATGTTAGCACAGATAAAGAGAGTTAATTTTGTGGAGTAAATACAGAGCACAGAAGACATATGTATAGTTGTAATCTGTATCTGTGTGTCTACATATATCCAAAGAAACGTATCTAGCTTGAAAAGATAACATCTTGAAGATTGATGTGAGACTCTAAGGAATCATATTCAGCTGGACATGGTGGCATATGCCTTTAATCCCAGTGCTCTGCAGGCAAAAATCTCTGTGTTTGACATCAGGCTTGCCTAAAAAGTGAGTTCCAGGGCAGCCAGAGCGACATAGATAAACACTGTCTGAAAAAAAAATAAAAAAAAAAAAACAAAAACAAAACAGAAACAAAACAAAAAAGAAAAAAACATTAATTCATATTAAAAAGAAGACATAGTATTAGTGAGTTAGTTTTACCTTTGTTATTAATACACTTTCCATGATGATTTCTGGGACTTCACACCAAATACAGAACTTTTCACTCTATCTTTTAAGAAAGCCTCATAGCTATAGAATGAAATATATATATATTTAAAAATTAATAGTATTGATTTTATTTAATGCTAAATATTAAGATTATTTCAAAAAAGAATGAAAACTTTAACTTTACATTCATTTAAAACTTAATGTTCCTAAACCCAGTAAGGATTTGATGTTTTTAATAGCAGCCCACTTGGCCATATCAATAACCAGCGACTATATTGGAAAACAGGACTCTAATGTGAGAGTAGCTGAATTCATGATTCAATGGTGTGTGCACTAAGAAACAGGTAGAGACCTGTGTTTTAATTCTTGAACAGAAATCCATACAGACCATCATTCACCAGAGAAGGTTTTAAAGTTAGATATTAAATTTATATAGAATGTTTGAGTCAGAGTCTCACAGTGTGGCCTAGGTAAGCTTTGAACTTGCTTCTTCTGCCTCTAACGTTCTGGGATTTCTGATGTACACCACCATATTAGACTTGTTTAGAATGTAAATGAAGTTTCATTCTCTTTTATTTTATTGACTCTTTCAGTTTTCCTCACTGATACATTTTTGTCAGCCTAAAAATTAAATATTTAAAATATATTCAAAGTCTTTTACCTGTAGATTCTTAATATCGAACATAATGCTTAGAGGATAGTAAACATGAGCTAGATACATGTGTGGGATGACTTAACTATGGGAACACCCAGTTTACCATAGTTCCATCAGAAATAGATGACTACCTATTTAGAATTCATTTAAGATCAAATGAACTCCAAGAATATTTCCTAACCTATTATTTAGGTATAATTACTTACTTATTAGGGCTATTTGTTCAATATAATATCCTTTGATTTTTTTCTTTTAAAATTATTATTTGTTATTTCATAGGTGTATGAATGTTTTCCCTGCATGTGTGTCTGTGCAACATATGTGTGCAGTGCTCACAGAGGCCAGAAGAGGGTGTTTGGGTTATCTCGAACTGGAATTACAGATGACTATGAAAGCTGGCATGTAGATGTTGAGAGTCTAACCTGTATCCTCAGAAAGAGCAGCCAGCACTCTTAACCACTGAGCAATTTCACCAGTCCCTGTATAATATCCTTTTTAATTATGCTTGGAAGTAAAACAAAGCATAAGCCAAAGCCAACATGACTGTATTATTGAGACAAATTAATTTAAAATTTGAGTATATGTATGTGCATGTGTGAGAGTTTTAGTGCCTGTGGGGGTCAGAACCCCTTGAGCTGGAGTCACAGGAAGTTGTGAGATATTCAATATAGGTGCTAGGAACTGAACTCTTAGCCTCTTCAAGACAAGGATGCATTCTTTACTGCTGATCCATGTCTCTAGTCCTCAAATTATTTGTTTAAGCTTTATTTTAATTAATGAGATGAGAGATCAGGATAGCAATCCTAGATAAACCAAAGGACTACATCATTTTTGGTTGAGATTAGGAAGATAATTGAGCAAGAAATTGCTTTTAGTCAGCTACTGGTTTTCACCCTTCAGGAAAATACTAGGTCATTGATTTTGATAAATAACCAGAATTAACAAAAATATTTTCATTTCTAGAAACAATGTTTATCATTTTTTATATTTTCCTTGCTGTTTCGTTTAAATTAGACTTTTAAAAGCCAAGGATGAGATGCAGTTGTTCCTTGCATACTTATGACTAAAAGTTCAGTGCTACACAATTGTTTTTAAATTTTGGATAGTTATGCCTTTCATTTCTGCATTTGTAGCTGTGTCCAGACACTGCTACAGACTCTTCAAGTGCTAAGGATGAGAAGAACACTGTTCAGACTGCAAAGAAAATCATTGAGGTTGTTTAAATGTGGACTTCCCCCACAGGCTTAAGTGTTAGAACACTAGGTCCCCAGTTGGTGGCGCTGTTTCAGAAGGCATGGAACCTTTAGGAACTGGAGCCTCACTGGGGGAATCATGTCACTTGGAAAGGGTTTTGAGGCTGTGTAGGCTGGTTCCATTCTCTGCTCTTTCTGCTCTCTTCCTCTCTCTCTCTCTCTCTCTCTCTCTCTTCCTCTCTCTCTCTCTCTCTCTCTCTCTCTCTCTCTCTCTCTCTCTCTCTCTCTCTCCCCCACCCCTTTTCAGCCCCTCAGCTTCCTGAATGTGGATGAACTGAAATCACTCTACTTCCTGAATCCCATGTCTTCCCAACTATGATGGAATCTGTCTCACTATAAGCTGAATTAATCTTTTCTTCCCTTAGGTTGATTTTTATTAGAGTGTTTTTCACAGAATCAGAAAAGTAATCATTACAGACACAATAGAAGTGTCCTAAAAAAAATCCTTGCTAGACAATAAAATTATGACAATTATATGCTTATGTGATCTTATTATAGCGGTAGAAAATAATGTCACCACCAATACTAAAACCAGCAGAAGTACAGGGGAAAACACAGCACATAATGTAGTAGAGTTTGCACTAACAGCACAGGGCTGGCTTGAGAAGCAGCTCAGTTGGTGCAGTGTTTGTCTTCTATATATATGGCCCTTGGTTTAACCCACAGCACTGCATGAACTAGATGTGGTAGTGTATACATGGAACATGTGCACTCTGGAAGTAAAGAAAAGAGGATCAAAAGTTCACTGGGAATTACATGGGTAGCTAGATACTTGAAAAGGAGGGAGTAATGAAAGTTCTGGAATTGGATCCTAGCCTACTAGGTCTGACATTGACTTTCTTATAGTCATCTGTGAACTTCACCTATTAGCAAGTTCAGGCCCCCTCCATGTAAAAACTGGAGTAATAGAAGTACCAAAAAGTTGAACTACTTGGAAAAATAAAAGAGATAAGCCTTGCGGAAAGGTGTTACTGCATCTGGCAGGCAGTAAATTCTCACTAAATCATTTGCTATTGTTTCCATCTTGAACTTCAATGAGATAATTGCCTTTATAAAGATATCTTTTGTTAAACATAAGTCTTTAATCAACTTTGCACATGTGTTGACCAAGGCCCACAAAGTTAGCACTATCACAACCATAAATAATCATCATACTGCTGATACTACTCTACCTTGGCCAATTCCCTAGAAACAGAGTTCCAGGCACAAACATATGTGCTAATAACACATTTTAAGTGGTGTAATCTAGACATGCAGGTCCAGAGGGAAAGCAGGGGAGAGGAAAGACATGAAGCTCTGTCACTGGGCTGCAGAGAATTTAGGATGAGCTCATGGCTCATTTTCACATGATAGCTTCTGTGCACATTTCCAAAGCTACCTAGTCTCTGATCTAGTATTTTCAGGGTTAGAGGAAGAGAGCAGAACTTACTGCCATTCAATTATTCAAAGCTGGCTTCAGGAACCTTAAGGCTTATGGAATGGACATGCTTGGGTTCCCATTGCCTTAGGATCATGCTTCTCAGAAACAAGGAAGGTATGTGTCAGGAATAAGAGGTACTCATGGAGGAGGCTGAATTGATACTTTGGGACCGCACTCATGAACAACATATGGAAAACAGAGCAACTGCCTTAGAAGCCCCCTTGCCTATAAAAGGCACAGACCTGGAAAGGTATACAAGTTCTCTCTCTCTCTCTCTCTCTCTCTCTCTCTCTCTCTCTCTCTCTCTCTCTCTCTTTCTCTTTCTCTATCTGCCTGTGTCTATGTCTATGTCTGTCTGTGTCTGTCTCTGTGGCACACACACATGAGACAGAGAGAGAGACGGGGGTGGGGAGAAGGAATAGGAGGAGGAAGGGGGACAAGGAGTGAAGGAGGGAGAAAGAAGGAAGGGGAGAGAAGGAAGAGGAGGAAGAGGGAGGAGGAGGAGGAGGAGGAGGAGACATCAGAGACCAAGATTAATCAAACCACCTCTCATCCCTTTGTAAGTTGGCTGTGCATGGGGCATGACCAAATTTCCGTGCACACTATCAGCACACCACGTGGATATTCTGTGGAGCATCTCTGCTGCTATAGCCAATCTTCAGGCTTGAAACCCCAATGCATCATCTGACAAGTGAATGAGGAAAGTGGGAAATAAATTAACCAAACAAAAACATTGAGCTCGACCACACTATTACAGCACAGTAACAGTGTATAACCTACGACAACAGAACCTCATTAATTATTGTTTTCCAACGCCCTACTAAAACATAACCCAAGCAGTATAATATTTAGGCAAAGGGTTCAATGGCTTCTGTGTAAGTCAGTGCTTGACATCTGTTTGACCAAGATGCCATGGTCTCTAGATATAAAGCAGAGCTAATTTGAGCCGATCGCATTACTGAAAAATTACTTCTTTATCACAAAGAAAGTGTAAAATAATGTTTAAAAACATTTCAGCTGTATTTTAATTAAGATGAATTGGAAGAGAGGTGAAAACATGATGCTTTTTAAAAGATAATGTACTCAGCCTACAGAATTCTGCTTCAGCCTATTGCACAAGCTTCCATCAAAAGTATATAAATGGCTATTCCAATGAAGGAAGTTTCATCATAAAATGGGCAAAAATGAAATCAGTCTTGTTGACAAGTACCTTAACCTATGGCTCCATCTCACTTCTTCCCCTACTCCTCCTTCTACTTTTTAAATTTATTTTTATTTTTAAAATTTATTTTTCTCTCATATTTCACATCCACCCCTGACCACAGTTCCTTCTCCCTTTTCCTCTCCCACTCTCTCCTCTATCTCTCCCTCCCCCTCCTTTTACTTTTAGTCCAACTAAGTCTCCTAGGCAGGCCTTTAATCATGTGATCCCTTTGTGGCTGAAACTTTATACCTGGGAAAGACTGGTATTCTTCAGAGCAAACAGGTTACTTCCGAAATATAATGTCTCCCTCTAGTGAGAAAATCAGACAGGATCATCAGAGTCTAAACAAAAACAACAAAACAACACAAAGGTATGCATATGGGAGCTGTAATGAGGAGGTGGGGCTAATAGGGGCGGGGGATGGGGGGAGAGAGAGATTAGCAAGCCTAGGGAGGGAGTTACAGAAACCAGGATTTACACACATGTGTAAATAAGCATTTGCACTCCCTGAGCTTAGAGTTCATGTCATAGAATCCTTACCCTGTACCATGTGGCCCTTTTCTCTTTTTAAAATGTCCCCCCTTCATCAGTGGTACTGGTTCCTTCCTGTTTGGTCAGGGCAATATGCAGTCATGTTGGCAGGACAATAGTGGTTGAATTTTCTAATTCCTGGTAAGATTTTTTTTGTATAGTGCTAGGAATTCAACCCAATACTTAAACATGCTGGATATGCATTCTGCTCTTGAGTTATGCCCCCAACACCTGCTGATATTCCTTTTGATCAATTAATTAATTAATTTAGTGGCAGCACATCAACTGCAGCCCTCACTTTCTCCTCCTGTCCTCCCAATGCTATTCTTTCACTTTTCACTTACTTCTGGTTAGAGCCTCCTTTTCAGCCTGTGTTATTTTCCACTGACTTCCTCACCAGGAGTTCTGTTCCAGATGGGGTCCTTGCTTAACGGTGACTTCCACTTAACTACTTGCTTCCTCACACACCGTGGTAGAAATTCTCCTGAGTCATCAGAGATTATTGTTTATGAAATTCAGATATTTCTTGGTTCTTATCATTTAACTCTCTAATCTTGTCAGCTTCTGCCTGACACTGATGGAAATTATTTTGTTTACCTCACTGGATGTCTTTGGGTGTCTTTTTCTATCTTATGATGTTTATAGTGTTTCTTCTCTGATTCAGCTCTTGAAATCTAGAGAATTATTCACTAATCAAATAAATACTTACATGTTATTCTTGGTGTTTTGTGTTTGTGCTACATTTTCTAGTAGAATAATCATGCATCTTAATCTGCAAAAATTTATATTCTAGTGAGGGAAGTTGAACACGTAAAATGATTTTTATGCTGTATGTTAAAAGGAAATAAAAAAGGACAAGGATCAACAGCATGAGGGCTATCCTGAGCTGGAGGGATGCGTAGACGGGGAAGCAAGTAGCAGGTATTGTCAATGTCAATGCTAGTAGCCCTCTTGGGAGTACTCATTGGGAAGATGGTCTACCCAGGGCCTGTCTATTTTCAAATTATTATATCTTTGTGGGGAAGGGAAATAATGTACTTTAAGTTCTTCAAACAGTACTACTATACTTTTGATATCCAAACACTGCCTGCCTTCAAGAAGTCAGTCCTATTCAGATCTTAACATTATTCATTGACCAGTCCCAGCCTGTGCCAGAATTGTGAAGGAGATGAAAAAACACATAATGAGTTGTTGAATGAGTGATAAGTACTGTGATTTGGCACTGCCTATTAGACCCACCAGGAATTTGCTGGTGTAGGAAGTTAGTGAGAGTAGCTGTAGAACCCAGACTAAGGAAGGAGTCACAAAAGGGTTCCTGGCAAAGCAGCTACTTCATTCCAATGTAGTAAGCATAGTGCAGGCAAAGAAGCTCTGTCTTAAAGCCTTAGCCCAAACATCATAATTTTATTTTGAAAATATGTTTATTACATTTATTTATTTATTTTATGAATAAGGACATGGGCGTGTGCACGCTGTACTACATGTGAAGATCAGAGGAAAATTTGCAGGAGCTCACTCTTTCCTTCCACTGGGTGAACCCTGGAGATGTAACTTAGATTGTCAGGTTTGGCTGTAAGCATTTTTACGCACTGAGATATTTCTCTGGTCCCAAGATGTCACAATTTAAAAAAAATCCACCTCCATTTGATACTATCAGTCTCTCCATCAGAGTAGGAGACTTATTTCATATAAACAAAGCTATGAGGATAATATTATAAACCCTAAGTAAAGAATTTGCAAGTTTTCTTCCACTCAGCACAGCCACTCAGACACTCAACACACACTCAAAGAAATCACTCTTTCTGCCAAACTCTGAAGTGTGTCAAGGTTCTGCCTCTGGGTCAAACACATCTACAGTTGCTTGGCTTGGTTTTTCCAGGCCAGAGTGACATCTAGGATAATTTGCATATGAGTGGTTTGGCTCTGTTTCAACTGAGAAATTCTACATCATGAGGTAGTTGTCACAGCTCATGTAACTTGAATGTGAGAGTAACTCCATGCTGCTTTATAAGCAGTGTGGGGACATACACTACCTAAGAGAAAAATACTTATTCTAAAAGTTATATTTCATTGCATATGGAGTTGGGATTTTTTTGTTTTATTTTGTTTTAGTTGAGTAGGATATATTGCTTGATCACAGATAACTGACCTGCTAATCCTTACTTTTTCATCTTTGTATAGTTAATCATCCAGAACAAGTAAAAAAGATAAAGCCAGCAAAATCTGAATTTCTGAATCATGGCAACAACAACAAAAAATCTTTTAAATAAGAGATTAGCATTGTTAGGTATGTAAGCTGGTGTTCACTGTTATTTCTGATTCACCTTTTCCCCCACAAAGGCATGTACACACTTCTCTACCAGAGCTGGAAACCAGTTTTCACTCAGAGCTTTTCAGGATTTAGGAGTATCATTGCCTTCCCCTTTTGTGTTTCAATCCCACACCACTAGGATTACGTGCTTAACAGCATTTCCCTGCCCCCGTTGGATTTTCTGACATATACTAGACCTCTTATTCTCTAAAACTAAAACTGGACTGTAAAACCCATATTTTCCATAGAACCTCACAAATCTTTCTTTGGGGGAGATTTTCACTTTTTCTTACTGTCTGAAAGTCAAGAAAATCTGTAACACGCTGCATCTTCCAATGGTCTAGCTCCTTCCAGTGACTTCTGGAAATCATTATCTTTGTACTTCAGAGATGAAAGCTTAGTTAAATATGTGAGAGACCAAGCAGATGTGGCAGAACACATTATGCTGCACATTGTCTCATGTCACAGCCGTAGAGCTGATGAAGAGCTTGTCTGGGACAGTGTCATTTACAGATGCTGGAAAACAGTTGTTTAGAGGAAGAAAATTAGCATCACTTTGATTACACAGTTCCTCATGCAATCCAGGATACAAGCATCCAAATGATACAAATCTATTTTTAATGCTTTTAGTTGAAATTTGAATGCAAACTGAAGCAGTGTATAACACAGACTGTGTTTAGAAAATTCCCGCGTTGATATCCTTAGTCATTTAAAAACATGTGTATTATTTTAATGAAGAATATTCTGTAATGATAATATGTACATTTACCTCATATCAAATTAGTTTTTACTGTTATTCTTTTCTTTTGTTTCTTTGGTCAGGATCTCTTTACTGGCCTTGAATTTGAGGTTCCATCATCAGACTCAGAACGCTGTATTAATATTTTCTGCTACAATTGCCTGATGATATAACGTTACTTTTCCATTCCTTCAATAAGATTTTTTAAATTATTTGAAGAATTCTGTAAGTCAGAATAGCAATAGTACTTTATTCAAATAATTTTGTATCTAATTGGTTACGAGGTGAGTATATTACATATTTGAAAATATTTGCATAGAAGTAAAGAGAGCCATATATTCTTCTCATAATCTATAAATACACCCTTAAATCACCACATAAATCATAAATCACCACTATGGCTAAAACAAATCCCTATTTTTTTTAAGGACTCAAGGAAGTAGATACCACCTTTATTTATTTATTTATTTATTTGATATTTGACATTTTCTCCCTGAGACAGAGCTTTCCAGAGTCTTGAACTCATGATACCTGTGCCTCAGCCTTCTGAGTAGTTGGAATTGTGGATCTATAATGCCACACATAGGTTTTAAAATTATCTACTTTAAGATGACCAGTTTTGTATGATTTAGCAACTTGGTTGCTACTTCTGAAGGGAATCAGAATTGACTAAAATGCCTGATCTAGAATCTTAATAGGTGTTCATATTAGTTGTTCAGATGTTTGACAATGAAGAGATGACTACATTTTGTTTTGATAAGGGATCTGTTGTAGGAGACTTCTTGGGGGTCACAGGAAGGACTGTGTTTACTTGCATTTTGGTTGCTCTGATAAAAGAACATGACTAATGTAGATTTAAGGAAGAAAGAATTCATTTCACCGTAGGGTTCTGGACTGGATCAGTTCATGTTGGTAGGGTGGAGGCATGTAGCAAGCAGCAACCATCTAGTCAGGAGCAAGAAGTTGAGAGCTCACATCTGGAAACACAAGCACGAAGCAGAGAGCAAACTAGAAATTAAATGAGAACTTAACGCCTTAAAGTCTATCTTGAGTTATAAACTTCCTCCTGCAAGGCCACACCCCCTAAACCTCCCCAAACAGGACCACCAACTGGTGAACAATTATTCAAAGTTCAGAGACTATGGTGACATTTCTCATTCAAACTACCACTTTCTGCCCTTCATCAAGGCTGAATATAATATTTCTTTTGTCTTCACAAAAGGGAGTGGAGGAGGGAGAGAAGGAAAGAAGGAACTAAGGAAAGAGAAAGGGAGGGAGAGGTGGGGGGAAGGAAGAGACAGATATGTCAGAAGTTTGTGTATTGAAAACAAGGTCCAGCCTAAATATTGCTTCCAAATTCCCTACATGTTCATATTTATAGAAACTTCATTTTCATGCAGTGCTTTTTGTGATTGTTATTTCCATTATGTTCAATTGTTCTCAGACAACTGTGAAATATTGTTATAAATAATACCATGATGCCAAGTCTCTGGATAAGACTGAGCCTGAAGAACCTTTGGATGTCAGGATTCACATTAGAAATGGGTCTCTTGGCCTTATGCTGATTGGTAGTATTCACATTAAAATAAATATACACAATTCTCACGTTTGGCGAGGCAATAGGACACTTGGAAAGTTTGTGATTTATTGGCCTTTTATTTTCAAGTGATTCATATTGTGTGTTTAGGTATTTTGTGTACATCTTATTACTATTATTTTGTTTACATTTGAAACAGAAGCCACCTTGGTCAACACTCCTGCAGAATTGAAAAGTTGAGATTGTTATTTATGGAAATTTTTATTCTCTAGCTACACATTTTTGCCTTTATTCTTTTCAAAACTTGGCTGGAAGTGCCACACTCTGCTTTACTTGGTTGCACGCTAACCATCCTGGAAGCTTTACTGAACTGGCACCTGGAGCACAAAAAATCATGTAGATAGTCTTCAGGCAAAGCAAACAGCACATGTTCCTCTCTTCCACTTATGGAAAATGTCTTTGCATATTAGAGCTATCCACTCTGTTTTTCTCTTGTGATACTCACTCAGATTTTATTGGAACTTAAATATGTGTCAATACACATTTATTCCCTGAATAAAACAAAGAGACAATTGTTGATGCCATTTAATGATTGCGTTTTAAAAAACCCATCTTTGCTCCTACTGTTGACAGTTGTAAGAAACCTAATATTCTCTACCAAAACCGATAGTTTGGACAGCAGTTTTGGAAGTACTGAATCATTACATCAACTTTTATCTACTTTTTAAAAGTTTAAAGAGTAATCAGGCAACACTATTAATAACATTTCTTCATTGGAATATTAAACAATATGTGTTCTGGACTATTTCTTATCACCGAAGCATTTAATGTATATTATGAGTAGACACTACATTCTTTTGGCAAATTATTTTATGGTTTTTAACATGAAAAAGACTATATCAACTTGTTTGTTTGGCTTATGTGTCAGCAGTTTATGTCCTGGAATCCAGGGGCTTTTTCCCTCCCTCCTCCCTTCAAAGATAGGAATAGATTTATGAGCTTATATACTGATCAAAATAAACTTTCTGTGAAAATTTCACTTTAGTGTGTGGTACAAAGACCATTTCTATCCATAGAGGTTGTAAAGTTGGAAATTGTCTTTCTCATTTGAATTACTTCCCACAGTGAATGTGAAACATTTCCCACAGAATAGAGATAAAATGAACTTTTCCCATCAGGTATACTAAAATAAAGATGTGAGAAATGTTTCAATATCAGGATAAAAAACAAACTAGGATATCAATATTCATATTTACCTTTTTCCATAAAGATGCATATTTCTGGACTGAGTTTTAGCTCAGTAGTAAAGTGTTTGCCTAGCTCTAGCTCTTCCAAGGTCTTGAAATCAGTCATGAGCATTACAAAATATTTTGCAAATTACTAGTATTGTAATTAACATATAAATTGCTATAGTTATCCTGCTTAAAGGCTGGCCATGAAACTCATGGTATAATCTAATTGGGAATATAACATCTAGTTTGAATGACATAACCAGGAACAGTCTAAGAGCTGAAACAGGACAATTAAATCATAATTTTATAATCCAATTGGGAATATAACATCTAGTTTGAATGACATAACCAGGAACAATCTAAGAACTGAAACAGGACAATGAAATGATAATTTTCATGGTAGTTAGTTAGATACATTTTAATAATGTTAAGAATTTCAAGGTTGGTACTGGAGAGCTGGATAACTACTTGCTACTTTTATAGAGGACTTGAGTGAGTCCCTAGCACCCATGTTGGGCAGCTCCCAAACACGGGAGCTCACATATTCTCTAGTTCTGACATTCACTTTATGACTTCCACAAGTACCCACCCACATTCGTATTCACATACCCATCCCCTACAATACACATAAATGAAAATGATAAAAAATATGCCAAGTCAAAAATATGTATGAACAACTTGAATCAGCGTAATTCTTACAAATTTCTATATCAACATATTTTAATTAGCAAAGGAGAAAATGAATTCATTAAGACTTTATAGTCAATATTACTTTAATGCATGAATAACAATTATTTCTAAGAGCATTCTTTTAATATCAAATCAAACAAGAGGGTGAGATTATTTAAATTCCTTAACAGCCATTATAGTTTCAAATTATATTCTAGGGTAGAGAAACGAGAATCAGATATCGAAGTTCTAGGTTTGCTTCTATGTTTTGTTTGCTTGTTTTTTGTTTATTTTGTTTTGTAGATTTTTTCTGACAGTGACTCTGAATTTTGCTAAATCTGTAGTTTCTAAATCCACTGCAAGCTCATGTGCTCAATTATTTTAGAGATGGCATTTAAAACTTGGACATAGCTTTAAAGCTCCTTCCTCATTTCTGTTATTGTGCCAACTAACAACGTTTCTAGCTGCATCTGGAAGATGTAAGAAACTTTCAGGCATTTGATTTATGAATTCTACAAGTGGAGTGTCTAGGGAAGGGACTTTTAGTCCCCAGTAAAGTCTTTGAATTCATAAACATCTTCTAAAATCGAATTCTCATGCACACAAAGTGTACTTAATCAACATTGGCTTGAAAGAAGCAGAGGATAGCAAAAGCAATTATTGGCCAATTAAGGCATAAATCCACAGAACTGAAAAATAGGATATAGTTGTGGTTGACTGTCTTTTTCTTATCTGAACTGTGTTTAGTCTTTTGCTTGAATATGACTTTTTGTTCCTGTTCTTTATTTTAGATGGGTAGAAGTGCCTGCATAGGGCTGATAGCACATCTTATTATCCAGGCATTATATATCATTGACTGATCTCTCTTCAACCCAAAACTTGAGGTAGAAAGAGTATCATGGTAATAAGTATAGAGTCTTGAAGAAAGCAGCTTGGAGCTGATATCAATCTAGATTTGGGTGACTTTGAACAAGTTACCTAATTTCCTTGACCCCCGGCTCTTCATCAGTACATTATAGATAATACTAATACTTCTCCCCTATGGTCTTAAGGCGATGGTATGCCATAGGTCAGACAGAGTGTTCAACTTAGTAGAGTACTATACTGGGATATTTTCCCTGCAACATTTACCATAAACTCAGTAATTTGGGAGGAGCTAATGTGGGAGGAGTAAGGAGAGAAAGAGGAGAAGGAAGAGGAGGAGCAGGAGAAGAGCAGAGATGTAGGAGCCATGGAGGACCACACATGTATTGAGAGCAGTCTTGGGTAGCAACTTATATCTAGGTTAGTTAATTGGGACACACCTCTAATTGTGTGGGTATCTTGTTATTGAGCATTACCAAACATATAAAGCCTTTGGATAATCTTTAAGCATTAAAGTCTCATTTCTACTGGGTACCACGTGGACGGTGGGATGGTCCGGGATCAGCCCAGCCTTGTGGAGACAGCTTGGTAGATTAGCAGAGCCATCTCGGGTGGTGGCATCTTGTGGATGCCAGGGCTAGCGTTTCTGGCTGGCCATTTCTAGCTGTGATCTGTGCGTGGTCTCTGGCCACGGAACATGGCAGCAGATCTAACCAGAGCCCAGAGCTAACCAGAGCCGCTGCCACTTAGATAGTCAGCCCAAGAAAATGCCATTCTAAATTTTAACTTTAACAGAGTACCTGCAAGGAAAATGGTGAATTAAGGAAACGTTTTATTTACCTTTTGCATTAACAAGCAGAACACACTTTCATCTCTCAAGAACTATGTATCCCACAATTCTTTCTGGCCTTCGGTTGGTTGATTTCTCAGGATGAATTCTTTTCCTAACACTTGTTTCCTATTCTTACTTCACTCTTTATCTTGCACATGGTGTACCTTCACAGTCTTAGTTCAAATTTGCATTAACTTAGTAACTAGTCCTCATTCAGGTAGATGGGGAGCCTAAGGGGTTACTGTGGGACCCACTGATAGAGCAAAAGTTGGCTACCTTGACCAATTGAAGACACTAGATGTTAAAGGGATGGGATAGCTTGCCAAACATGCTATAATAAATCTTCCTGGGTTGGGTAGCTTAAGCAATAGAAATGTATCTTCTTACAATTCTAGAGTTTGGAAGTCCAAGTTTAAGCTATGACTGGGCCTTCTCTTTGGCTCATAAATGACTATCTGTGTGTGTGTGTGTGTGTGTGTGTGTGTGTGTTCACATGATCTTTTCTCTCTGTCTTCGTCCAAATCACATCTTCTTAGGGCTTACTCCATTTAATCTAATTAGCTCCTTAGAGCCTATCTCTAAGTACAGTCATACTCTAAAGTATCAGGTGTTAGGATTTCAACATGTGAGTTTGAGAAAGATGTAATTCAGCCCACCGAGGGAGTACAATAGTGAATGAGAATGAACCCAGTCAAGCATCTCTAGCTTAAAGCTGGACAAACAAACTTAATGTGAGGATAGCCTTAGAAGATTATACCAGCAAGAAGGAATGAAACTCTACCAGGCAAACCTGCGTCAAAGCTAAAATTTCTTAAGAAATTTCCCCGGCTCCATGTTCACAACATATTTTAAACTTCTTTCTGTCTTTAACCACCTGCATGTAAAGTGGTGTTCCTTTGAATTCCCCCAAACAATGTACCATCATAAGCAATGCTTTAAAAAAAATCTTTGAATAGTCAATGTATCTGACACAGAGATATGTACAGGTATAGTTATTACCTTATATTATGGAAATTATTGGTTTTTGCTGATCCTGTGATTAACGGCCAGGGATCGTTTGAATGTGTATCAGGAAATCTTGGATTTTGTGAAAGTTCTATATTGTAATGGATTTTATGTTGGTATTATTTAATTATTTACACAAATTTAAATATTTTCTTTTAAGTTAATATTTTGTTCTCTCATTCCCACACATTTTATTCATTCTTCTCCTGAAGTTTCTCTTATGTCCCCTTTATCCAAACTACATTGTCTTCTATAATTATTGCTACATGTATATGCAAGCTACCAAGGTCATCTAGTGTTGCTTGTAGGTATATGCATCCAGGGCTAATCACTTGAGGCAAGATCAAATGTGGGAGCTTGTGCCTGGGGGTGGAGGATTCTCCCTCTTTCAACAGCCACTGAACACCTACATCTCTTTATCTATGGATGGGACTGTATTACTCAAGGTTTGCTAGAGTAACAGAACTTATAGAATGAATTTCTTGATATAGAAAGGGAACCAGCCAACAATGGCTACCTATGAATGGAAGGTCTAAGAATCCAGTAGTTGTTCGGTTCATGAGCCTGGATGTCGAATCATGTTGTCAGTCTATACTGGAATCCTGAAGAGGCAGGGTCTAATGCCAGTGAAGGAACCAACTTACTAGTGTGGTAAGAGCAAGCAAAAGCCTCCTTCTTCTATGTGTTTATTATATAGTCTTCCACCAGAAGGTGTGAGCCAGATTAGAGGTGAGTCTTCCCACCACAAAAAAAATCTTGATTAAAGTTGGGTCTTCCCACTTCAGAGACTCAGATTGGAATTGGATCTGCCCACTTCAAATTAAGCAAATTCCCTCCTCACTGATGTGCTCTTATGTTTTTGGTTAATTCTAGACATAGTCAAGTTGACAAACAAGAATAGCCATCACAGTGACCATGTTGTCCCTGTCTAGCTTGGCATGTCAACTTGTCTTGATGAAAGTCATATTTGGACAATCATACCATTGCAATTTCATGGGTGCACTTTTCCTGTCATGCTTTGGGCACACTATTTAGTAACTGGAATCTTGGGCCTGTGGTTCTTATAAGTTTTGCATTCTCTCTTCCACAACTTTCCCTGAGCCTCAGGTGTAGAGTTGCATTGAAGACATATCATTTGGGGGTTGAGAATCCCACAGTCCTTTGTTCTCTTCATTTAAAATAAATGACCTCATAATAGTCTCTATGTGTTTCAAAAAAAAGTGAATATTTTTTTATGAAGGTATGCTAATTGTATGTACCAATTGTAGAGCCCCTATTATATTCATATTGATGTTATACAATACAATAATATGTATGTGGATATCAATGCTATATCTATATTTTCCTTCCTTCCTTCCTTCCTGATGCTGATGACTGTTTTCTTCCTTGGGTTACCTTTTCCCACTTAATCAATGTAGTATCTCTTCTTCAATTCTCTCCTGATTAGCAAAAGAAATTGACTGAGGGCTAAAGATTATGGCTCAGAGGTTAAGAACATGAAATGCTCTTTTAGAGGGCAGAGTTGGTTTCCAGTACCCATGTTGGGTAGCCAGCAATGAATCTTAACCAGGGTTCCAACACACTCCGCTGTTCTCCACAAACACCTGCAAGCACACACATGTACCTCACTACATATACAGACAGTTAAAAATAATAGAAACAAATCATTAAGAGAAATTTAGTTCAGAAGGCAAATAAGTGATGCATATAGGAAACAAAATGAGTTTTAAAATCGTCTATCCTCTCTTCCCTTATTATAAAGAGCAGAGCAGATGTCATTCTGTACCATTGATTAAAAAAAAAAGACCTACTTCAGCAACTATTTGTGAATATTTGTACTTGACACTGACTTGGTTGATAAATCTTCCCTTGGGAGAGTCTGTCTCTGGACAGAATCAAACTTATAACTACTGTAAAAGCCATTCCTATGTTCAAAGAAAGCACAGCTGTGATGGCTCCTCATTTGACTTCTTAAAAGAAGAAAATCTTAACATTAAGTGAAAACAATTTAAGGGAGAAAAGAATGCTTTGAGTTCAAACGATAGCTTTCTTTAAGATGTTTTTGTTAATGTACCAAACATTTTGCCACCAAATGTAAATTAAGACATTACATATTACTTGTGTCTATCTCCTCTGGCCTTTTCCCCAATCGAAAGAAACTGTCTAATTTCTGGATTTCCACCAGTACTAAAGGATTCCAGTAAGATTTTTCTTTAAAATTAAATTACCATGTGACTGTAGAGTTTTAGGTGGACATTTTTATAGTTCCCAAGAACATTTTCTACTAAGCTGTGCGTCTCATACTTGTTTTGTATTTCATTTAATGATATTTTTATAATTTAGTAAAATTTTTATAAATTAGAAAATTAAAGTTATCAAAACATTATTGAACAGTCAATAACTACTGATCTGCATATCTATCTATCTATCTATCTATCTATCTATCTATCTATCTATGTGCGTGTGCGTGTGCAAGTGTGTGTGTGTGTATTCATGCAGGTACCAATGGGGGTGTTGAAAATGTTGAAGCTGCTGCTATAGATGGTGATATGTGCCATCAGATATTCATAATGAGAACTGAATTACCCCTAAGCCCTTAAACATCTATCCAGCCCCAAGATTATACTTGTAAATAAATATGTTTTTTAATTTAATTTTATTAATTATTTTATTTATTTACATTCCAAATGTTGCCTTGGTCCCCTTTCCATGAATTCTTAGCCCATCCTTCCTCCCTTTGCTTCTGAGAGTGAGCTGCCCACCCACTCACTCACTCCTACCTAACCCTTTCTTTGGGGCATCAGGTTTCTACAGGATTAAGCACATCCTTTCCTACTGAGGTCAGACAAGGCAGTCCTCTGCTACATTTGTAGAAAGTGCCATGGACCAGCCCATGTATGCTCTCTGGTTGGTGGCTTAGTCTCTGGGAGCTCTGAGGGGTCCAGTTAATTGATATTGTTCTTCCCACGAGGTTGCCATCCACTTCAACTTTTTCAGTCCTTCCTCTAACTCTTCCATAGGGATCCTCGACCTCAGTAGAGTGGTTGTCTGTAAGTATCTGTCTCTGTCTCAGTCAGCTGCTAGTCGAGCCCCTCAGAGGACAGCCACGCTAGGCTCCTGTCTGCAAGTGCAATATGGCATCAGTAATAGTGTCCAGGTTTGGTGCCTGCACATGGGATGGATACCAAGTTGAGCTGGTCTCTGAATGGTCTTTTCTTCAGTCTGTGCTCCATTTTTGACCCCCATTTCCTTTAGATAGAAAAAATTTTGGGTCCAGAATTTTGACTATGGGTGGGTAGCTCCATGTCTCAGATGGGGGCCATGTCTATTTACTGGAGGTGGTCTCTTTAGGTTCCATCTCCCTACTGTTGGGCATTTTTGTCTAAGATCATCCCCATTGGGTCCTGGGAGCCTCTTACATCCCTGATGTCTGGGATTTTTTAGAGGTTTTCCCCCATCCCCCCAACCCACACTGATGTATACTTCTGTTCATTCTCCTGGCCTTTTGGGATTCACTCCTGTCTCTCCCCATAACTGATCCTGCATCTTTACTTCATCATGAATGAAGAAAATAATGGGTTTTCTATCAAGATAAAGAAACAGCTGATAGATAGCATTTTATGCATTTTTCTTCCTCAACTGATATTGATATCCTTTATTTTGATAATATTGGGGCATATATATTTCTATAGAAAGATTTTTTTACATTTATAATAGCATGAATTGAAAGCCAGTTTCTTATCAATAATTAGTAAAATGTGTTTTTCCTCTTTAACTCTGACTCTATCTGAGCTTATTGATTAGTTTTTATATAATTATATCCTCATTTACTCACTCCAACCCCTCCTATATGTCCAATATAGTAGACAGCATGTCCATTGTTAACAGTGCACTAAATATCAAATGCTAGAATTTAATAATGATATTAACGTGATTAAATGAACAACTTGAATAGGTAGTTTCCATTGTAGAATTGTGCATGGAAGTATAACTATGAATTTTCTCTTTAAAATTTTGATATAATTAAATTGAAATGCCCAAGTAGTTGCCCTAGCATTGATTTCTTATGCACATGCTGTTTCTTGTCCAAAGTTAAACTTATTTTAGTTAGATTACTATTTCCATAAAAGTGATAAAAAGCAAAAAAGGTTTTTAGGAAATGAAGGAAACAAAGTGTTTGGGTAAAAAACACATATAAACTTGAAAATAAAACCCATTAGAAACAGTCTTTTCTATATCATTTAGTTGTGCTTTAATGGATGCAGAAGAAATGTTAGGAGGCTGGGTGTGGTAGCATATGTCCTCATCCTAGCACTTGTGAGACAGAGGCAACAGGCGTCTCCTACGCTCTAGGCCAGTCAAGGATTCATAGGCAATTCTGTATTTAAAATAAAATAAAAAGTATAAATCTCGGTCACTGACAACATTAAAAACAAGTTAAAAAATGACCAGACACGGTAACATAGGCCTTTAATATCAGCACTCGGGTGGGCAACCTGGTCTACATAGTGAGTTCCAGAATAGCAAGAGACACAGAGAGACCCCGTCTCAACAAATTGAAAAAAAATTAATTACTTAAGAAATTTCAGGCATGGTGACACATCTGTAATCCTGGCAGGTGGGATGGTGAGACCAGAGAACAAGAAGTTCAAGGCTACCTTGAAATGTAAAAATATCTGTTTAGTAAACACGTCAAAACAATAAGAAAAGAATGAATGTACAAACGAACTAGGTTAATTTATAGATTTTTTTCTTTAAACTCAGAAAGGAAAAATGTCTAGAGAAGTCATATATTATTGGGTCCAAACCCCATGATAGAGCAGGTTATATTTAGGAATATATATGTGTATGCACATGCATATATGCATGCAATAACAATTAATGAAGAAAGAGCCCATGAATTTGAACAAGAGCAAAGAGGGATATATGGAGAGCTTGCGGGTGAGTAAAGGGAAGGGAGGATGTAAGTATATACGAAAATTAATCAATAATCTCAGCTGGAGTCAGAGTTAAAAAAAGAACAAATCTACAACAAAATGTGCTTTAATGTGCAAAGGGAAAGACGCTTTTGATGTTTAAGGCTCTGGTCACATGCCGGGTGTCTGAGTTGTGTTACTTGGTGTTGGAAATATAACTTAATAAAGATGAAAATTTAAACAAGTACAGGAAAGTGCCACCTCAGTACCAAGTGGCTTAAAGCCACTCACTCAAAACTGTCCACAGAACAAGTAACAGTAGCTCTTACTTGTAGAGCTCAGGCAGAAATACAAACACAAAGATATAAAATGAACACTATAGATACAAGTTTGCTTCAAATGTGTGTTTGTGCATGTTGCCAAACTTGCCTGTTTCAAAATGCAACATTTTGTCCATGTGTTCCTCTCCTAAGATGTTAGGGGGAAAAAAAAGAAAATACCTTTTGTGGGGTACAATCTCTTTGTAACATTCCAGACAAATCAAGAGAAACTTCGGAGTTAGACTTCAGGTTGACTGATTTTTGAAGAGGATTAAAAAAATACTCCTTCTGAAAAGAAATAAAGATCGCCCCTATATTATAGTGGTTCCTTTAAGACCTCCCACATGGCTGCTCAGACTGACAAGTCTGACATCCCTTAATATTACCATAGCATTCCAGCTAATTACTTAGAGACAGATAAACCCACCCAAGGCCAACCAGTAAGTAGGAACGTATGTGAAGAGTGATCTCATCCTAGGATTCTCAAAGAGACAACACAGACACAGGGGGGAAAAGAAAAATACAGAGAGCCAAAAATAGTATTCCACCGATCTTCATTCTTCTCTTCTTGCTTCTCTGTCTTGATCTTTGATGTTTTATAGCAGATGTACTCCTTCTGCAAAACCATTAGGGTATGCTAACTGCAAGGGCTGGAGACTTGACTGTGTTGAAGCTACAGCAGCAGATCTTTAATGGCAACAATCTTGGGATGTTATGAATACTGTTGGAAATGTCTCTGGAAAACAGTAAAAACTCAATTGTGGGAAGTTGGTTACAGGAAGAATTTGTGAAGGCACTGTGTTTCAAGGCATCTTGAAAAACAGTTAATTAGAGAAAGCTTTAGTGTGGTAAAATTTTCACTGAAAAACTTCTACCTTTAAATATTCAGCTCAATTACTTTAGACATATATTTATTTATGTGTATATTTGCATGCAACCACTATCATAAGCCAGAGACCAAGCCTTTCTTTTCCCAACATTTCTTGTAAAGTCACTTCAGAAACTCTGCCCTGTATAATATATATTATACAGGATATTTTACATTGATCTTTATTTGCATATATCTGAATATGATATATTTATAATATATAATTATATATGTATATTATATATACATTATGTTATATATTATATATGTTATACATAGACTACATGTCTATATTTATATATAAAATGATTTTTAAAAGCATAAAGCTATGAGACATAGAACCTCCTTTATGTTGGCTATCTACTGGGTATTAGCCTACCCTTAAGAATAGTTCATTACCTCAGTAAGACTCCGTTGCAGAAAACTAAAATTTCATTTTCAGTGATTATCAATGGCAGATATTGTCTGTGTTAGGAATGGGGACGTGTTTCACTTTTCTTTCATCTCTAGGACTGCATCTAGTCCAGATGGCCCTGTGCATGCTGCCTGAGACTCTGTGAGTTCACATGTGAATCAGTTCTGCTGTCTTTAGAAGGTCTTGCTTCCTTGGTATCCTTCATCCCCTCTGGCTCTTAAGTTCTTTCTGCCTCCTCTTCTGTAGGCTTCCATGAGCCCTGCAGGGAGGGTAGGTATCTTACTAAGGCCTGAGTGATTTGAGGTCTCTCATTCTCTACATATTCTGGCTGTGGGTTTCTGTATTTGTTTACATATGCTTCAGGAGGAAGTGTCTCTGATGATGACTGAGTAAAGTACTGTCAGTGAGTACAAGAGTGCCATTGGGAGTTATTTTATTGTTATGATCCTTTAGTAGAAGAGCAGTATTTTGTTTTTCCCTAGGTACATGGACTATTTAGTTTTGGGTTCTTGGTCTCCTAAATGCATCAGGTATGTGTTCCATGTTATAGATTGGGTCTTAATTAGATGCTGGTTGTCTATTCCCACCAGCCTTGTGCCACCATTGCACTAGCATATCTTGATGGAAAGACACTACTATAGATGTAAGGTTTTGTAGGTGGGTTGGTGTTTGTTTCCCCTTTGGTAGCATTCAGAGTACCTTCCTCTATCAAAGACTATAGCATGTAGGGATGAAAGCTCTAGGTAGGCATCAGATTGATTTCTTCACGTTCAATGAGTTTTGTAGGTGTTGTCTTCAGCCAAGGAGCCTTGATGACAGTTTGTGAAGAGAAATCTATAGTCTTGACAACAGCCTGGGCTATTTGGGAGTTCCCATAGAGAGCCCTTTGGCCAACAACTCAATTAGATGTAACCCTAGTACAGGAAGCCTCATTTGGTGAGATGTAGATTTTGAACTCTTTCTCCCCTCTGCTTGATGATTTCACTTAGATAATTTTCATATATATACTCTTCTGGATTTCCAGGCTACACCTCAAGTGACCCTTAGTTTTAAATGGTATTTTTGATTTTGCCTAGTACTTGTTTATCAAAGAATACTCCTTTTGATGTCTAGATGAGTTACTAAACTTTCATTTCTCAGTTTGGACTTTACATAGAAGATTACATCTTCTATTTAAATATCGTGCTTTACAAATCAAAGAACATATGCATTTATGTCACTGAAACAGGTATACTCATTAAAAACAAAACCTCTGTAACTTATTACCCTTCTCCAACAAAAACGTCCACTAAGTAAGTACAATCTTAAATATTCAATGTAGGAAAATTCTTCAAGTAGATGGTTATTGTAATGCTTGAATATCTTTCTTGTTTAAATTCCATTAATTTCATATGTATACACATTATATTATAAGCACCTCATCACCACATTTCAGAAATTGAATAAAATAATATCACACAAAATGACATTGGATTAATAATCTGTGGAATTTTCAGTGAGAAATGATTGTGACATTAAGTTAAGATTTCCAACTAACACATACTCATATGGAATGATTCATTCATGAAACAAAATACCATGTTTGTTGATGGTGCAAGTATGAATCTACTGGGATTACTTTAAGCCATAGGTCTTTCTATCTTTCTGAAGAACTTGTAGATCATTTTTTATATTGAAAGAAGTGGAAAGAAAAAATAATCAAGATTTTTTTTTAATTTGAGACTAAGGATAATTCTGAGAATCTTTAGAAACTTAAATAAATATGATTTATTTAGGTAAAGAGTATGGAAAGATTTCTGGAGCTGTTATTCCTAGATATTAGGACTTGTTGAAAGTTAGAACAATTCTAATATAGCTTTCAACAGCATCCTGGTGACTTGATTATATTGTCTTCTTGTACTCTATTACTCTGCTTTTAGGTAGATCTGTAAGTCTCTCTATATTTTCTCATAATGGCAGTCTTCCAAGGAGAGGAATGGAGAGAAAAGAAAACAAAGATTATATATATATATATGTATATGTATATATATGTATATATACGTATATATATATATATATATATATATATATATATATATATATGTGTGTGTGTGTGTGTGTCACCACTCTGAGAGAGCAAAGACTGAAAATATTTGATAGGAAAGAACAGTTATAGATAAAATCATATAGGAGTACATTAAGTCCTTATCAATGCCAAAGCTTACAAAGGATTCAAGGTAACTAGGTTACCATGACACTGTGAAAGAGAAGGTTGCAAAAGAAAAGTGGGGAAGGATGCAATAATTACATGGAATATCTGATGGAAAAGAATAGTTAGGTGTCATGGATTGTACACTTACATTGGGAAAATGTCTCCTGAATATAGCATAAAGGCAAGACAGTACTTTCTCTCTCTCTCTCTCTCTCTCTCTCTCTCTCTCTCTCTCTCTCTCTCTCTCTCTCTCTCTCTCCTCTCTCTCTCTCTCTCTCTCTCTCTCTCTCTCTCTCTCTCATTGTGTGTGTGTGTGTACACGTGCGTATGTGGGCATGTGAATTTCTCAGCATGTTTGTCAAGGTCACAAGACAATTTGTAGGAACCAGTTCTGTTCATCTTGAGATGAAACTCAGGTTGTCAGATTTGTCGGCAAGATTTACCCATGATGCCATCTGGGTTGTCCATCAATGACATTTTTACATGCTTATTATCCATATTATGGAGCTGGAACATGACATGTAGATGTTTGTGGTGCATAGCAGTGACAGCATCACTCAGTCATCTTTGTTCACTAGCAGGTTAGCTAGAAGCACATTCAGTGAGTCAGCTGTGTTATTGAAACAAGGAAATGAATAGCATTAGAGGCAACAGCAGAGTGAAGTCTGAATTGATTTGAAATATGGCAACGAGACTGGAGAACGAGGTGCCGGGGATGATGCAGAAACTTTTCTCTTTGTTTTATAAAATTTCCTTCCAGACTTCTGTCACTGTCAACTAGAAAAAGCCTCAGCATGCTGGCCATCCAGCCTGGCTCATAGCTTTCTGTAACAAACAAACACAAAAACAAAGCTATATTTTTTTTTCCCTGAAGAGAAGAGTGGGAGTAAGGGAGAAGAGGTAGCAAACCGTGAAGACACTCTTGTAACGAAGTTAAAAATATTCAAGCAAGATTTTTTGACACAGTTACACTGAAATACAACAAAGTTCAAAGTTAAAATTGACTCAGGAAAATCAGTTCCATATCTATGCCCAAAGGTGAAGGGTTAAAAATAACTAGAATGGGGACCATGAACATATGGCTTCATGTGTAGCAAGAGAAAGCGTGGGGGTGGGGTAGGACAACTGCTGAGGAACGGACTAGCCAGGTGTCATTAATTTTAATAAATCCTCAGCATTCTCAGAGCATGATAAATTCCTATTGCTTTGGTTAGTAGGAATATAGAAAACTAAGGATAAATGAGTTCTTTTGATTTTGACAACTTGTGTTACAGTTTTAGGAAAGCTAACCATGGCTTTTTTTTTTCTTGTGGGTTTATACTCCATATATTTTAAAGACAAGCTTTCAATGTTCACCTGCACAAATTTGTGAGTTTTTCTTTTTTCTAAATGAGGAGAGTACTATTGAACACACAAACTGCTTTTAAATAGTCTTTAACACTGTGCATTGCTTCGCAGTAAGTGGCCCATTAACATTGTGTAGAAAAATAGCCTCGTTTTTTTTTTTTTTTTTTTTTTTTTCTGTGACTACTGATCCCCTTGTTAGACAACTCTGGAGTTTGTACTGATAGAGTGAGCACAGAACTCTTTATGGTCACTGCATATTTGCACCAATCCCAGCACTCAATCACCCAGCCTCAGCTCACAGCAGACATTGTTTACACAACCACAATCAACAGAGTCAATTTAGAATATCCTAGAATAAATTATGATAAATTCCCTGCTTTGGGGCAACTTAATGGATCGGATATGGACTATCTCCTTGAGAGTGAATTGATGAGCGCTCTCTTCAGGGAGCAATTTTGATGGAGCTTTGTGCAACATTTGCAACATTCGAAAGAGACCGCTTCACTCTCTTTTTGAATATGCAAACTTTGTGCTTTTGGAGTTTATAACACCACCACCACCAACAACAACAACAATCGTCTTTTGTGGACCAAGGAATACAGTGTTTATAGGGAGAGAGTGACAAGATCTTGCCAGAAACATGATGTTTTCTGTGCTTTTCCTCCCACCAGAGTGACCCAGTGATCTGCGTAGTCAATCCGGCAGACCATGCCAGGTATGCAATTCCTAAAGTCTTTTTTCCCCCTATGGTGAGGGTGACTGGCTAATATCTTTGCAAATCTATCAAAGCAATTTTTTTCTGTATGCTCTTTCTTGGAATTTCACTTCCACATGTGAGACTGAATCGTCTGTATGGAATCCATGGTTCACCTTTGACTCCCAAATCTGTACCAGCAGCCCACAGTGAACAAAACGGGAGCCTCAGATAGTCCCAGTTCATCCTCGCTTCCCTCCGCCTCTGACCCTTTTCACTTCCCATCACTTCAGTTTAACGATTTCCTTTTTCACTCTAATGCCTTTATCCATTTGATCAGGATTATGTTTCTCAAAGTCTACGGGCACCAGCCACAGATGCGTTTTTCTTCTTGCTGAATCTTGAGGTCATAGAGCAATGCTTTTTCTTATTTTCAGTTCTAAGTACCCCGAACTCTATTTGATGGGAATCAATGTTGGTTTAGCATGCTGTGGTAGTAACACATAACATTCATCCAGTTTGGAAATGGCTGCCGTCGAAGAGCTGCTTTCAGGAGCTCAATGAGCAAGAAGTGTTTCTTTGCATGATCGGCCAGCTGTTGCTCACAACAGTGAACGATTTGGTTCTGGACTTAGGCAAAATTGGGGTTCTATCTGATCTAGTCTGGGTTGAGCGACTGGGTCATCTGCTGATTTGAGGGTGAGCCCCTTCTTGCCTCTGACTCATCTGTAGAATGGGATAAATAACAGTGACTTTGAGAAAGGCTTGAAGTGTCAATGAGAATAATAAGGGTAAAGAATTCAGTGGTTAGTGAACACTCAAAAATTATTAAACATAATGACTAGTTTTCTGCTTTTAATCCATGATAACCACATCCTTCTGTTATCCATGTCCCCTTGAGCTGTTTCCAATAATTGTTAGCTGGTTATAAGGAAAATCTGGTATGTAAAGGGGAACAGGATGAGGCAGAAATTTCGCGTGTGAAAGTGCTTTGTAAATTACAAGCCACTACATAAATATTACAGAAACAGGAATGTGTTTCCTTGTTCCGTGTTGGTGGTAATACCCCAACTTAAAATGTACATTATGAAATATGGCACCAGTTTTAAATAACAGATTGTTTAATTTTGACAGTCCTAGGATGGAGGTGGCAGGCAGACAAAGAAGGAACGTGATCTTGGGCTAATGCAATGGATGTGTCCTTTGGTTTGCAAACAACAAGAATATAACTCACACAGGCTTTGTGACACTGATTTAACAACGTTGGCTCAGATGCACTCTTGGAATAGCAGAAGAATTGGGCCCAGCACAGCTACTTAGATTGAGAGCATGAAAACACTGCTTTCCTGAGGAAACCCAAGATGATCTTGCTGAAAACCAAGAGAGATGTAAGCAATTCTGGTGAGGTTTTACATTTCACAAAGGACCCTCAGCAACCCTAGCATCATTCCACAGCAGCAAAACAAATCACTACGTGCTTCAGACTTATTAGTATCATATATGCTTTTAACATTTGCTTAAAGTCACTTATTAATTGTGCCCTACAGATCCTTTGAGAGATGTTACGGAATTCACTGAACACCAGCAGATCACAGTGACTGAACCAAGTTTAAGGGGGTAGGGGGAATTGACATTATGTTGAAAACCCAGGTTTGTCTAAATCTGGACCCATATTCTGTAAAATAATATGGCATTGTATTCAAGTCTGATAACATTAATAATATTTCATGTGTAAAAGCTCTAGTAATTAAGAACATTCTTAAGGTGGGAAAACATTAGAAAATAATTAAAGCAGGAAACAGTACATTAAAAGTTGCTCAGAAGCAAGTGAAGACTGCATTCGACACTAACGTGAACATAACAGGTTACAAATAGATGGAAAATATCTTGTTGCTAACATGGAAAATTTTTTCCACAACATAATAAAGTCCTAAGATCCAAATGTCATTTCTCAAGGAGACCCTGATCTATCAGCGATTTTTACAGGTAATTAATAGTTGTGGATTGACGTGGACAAATAAGCTATGACATTCAATGCAGAATACTGCTATGGGGCTATTTCCTGAGAAGGAATAAACTATGAGACTTGGGCCTAGTTTGTGGTGGTGACTCTTAACCAGAGAACTATTTCAGTATATAATCCAAACTACGAATCAATTTATCTTAGGGAGATTAACGTTCAAGCAAATCCTGCACAAATATTTTCTTAAACTATGCCAACGTGTCTCATAGATTTGATCTATTCAAGGTCTAATTATCCATGTTTGAGAACAAGTTGAAGACCTCCAGAGTCCCAAGAAATATCTGTCTTAGCTAAGACCTAGTGATCAGCTTGTTTTGTTCATATATTGATCTATTTATTTATTCATTCATTCATTTGATAAGTTATACTAATAATACCAGCATGGATAGTATTGTAATACAACATAGTGTGAACAAGAAAAGTAATTTATCCAGATGCATTGTCTGTAAATCAGAATATTGCGTGTTACAAATTTGGAGAACTCAACATATATCAACTCTCTTTAGCAATAACATGGAAAGGAAGAGAGAAAACCCAGTGGACTGCATTAGACCCTGTACCACATACCTTACTCATATGTCTTAGTCACTGTTTTGTTGCTGTGAAGAGACACTTTGACCATGGCAACTCTTACAAGAAATCATTTAATTGGGGCTGACTTACAGTTTCAGATTTTTAGTCCATTATCATCATGGTACGGAGCATGGCAGCAGTCATGGCAAACATGGTGCAAAAGAAATAGTTCAGAGTTAGATTCTGATCTTTAGGCAGAGGGACAAAAAGAGAGGCAGAGGGACAAAAGGAGAGGGAGACGGAGACGGAGACGGAGACGGAGAGGGAGAGGGAGAGGGAGAGAGGGAGAGAGAGAGAGAGAGAGAGTCAAGTCGAACCCCAGAGAAATACTTCCTCCAACAAGGCCATACCTTCTAATCTTTCCAATTCTACCAAAGTATTCTACTACCCGATGACGGGGCTTTCATATATATGTGCCTATAGGGGCCATTCTTATTCAAACCCACACGTATACTTCCTCTTTTAATTCACCAGCAACTTTAGTAGAAATATTTACACCATTTGCCAGCAAGTAAGCTGAGCTTAGTGGAATGTAAGTTACTTGCCTATGATTGCATGTGGCAAGGCCAGGATATAAATTCATTCAAGTTTATTTAAGCAACAGACCCAAGTCTAAATTCTTCATAGAGTTTTATGCAATGAACTCATTTTACAAAGATATTTTTTATTATGTTAAGTCCATGAATGTTTGTTTGCATATATGTTTGTCCGCCATGTGCATGAAGTGACTGCAGAGGACAAAAAGTGTTGAATCCCCAAGTTATCCATGATTGTAACTTACCATGTGGATGCTGGGAATTAAACTCAGGTCTTCTGGCAGAAAACCCAGTGCTCTTATCCATTGATTCATCTCTCTAGTCCCAGAGTCATTCTTTAAAAAGTTACTACACACTTTGGGGGTAACTATGAGAAAGTCCCCGATACCAGGAAAGCAAGAGGCTCCCAGCACCCAACAAGGATGACATTAGCTGAAATACCCAAGAAAGGAGAGAGAAAACCTGTAGAGACCATGTCCATAGAATAGACACGGGCCCCAATTGAGAGATGTGGCCACCCATCCATCTCAAAAATATTAACACAGAATTGTTCCTGTCTAAAGAAAATGCAGGAACAACGAATAGAGCAGCTACTGAAGGAAAGGCCATCCAGAGACTGTCTCATCTAGGGATCTATCCCATATGCAGACACCAAACCCATTGCTGATGTTAAGAAGCACTTGCTGACAGGAGCATGGTATGGCTGTCCCCTGAGAGGCTCTGCCAGAATCTGACCAATACAGATGAGGATGCTTGCAGTCAGCCATCAGACTGAGCACAGGACCCCAGTGGAGGAGTTAGGGGAAGGACTAAAGAGCTGAAGGGGTTTGAAATCATGTAGGAAAAACAACACTATCAGCCAACCGGACCCTGCTCCAAGGGACTAAACCACCAAACAAGGAATACACATGGAGGGACCCATGGCTCCAGCTGCATATGTAGCAGATGATTGCCTTATCAGGCATCAATGGGAGGGGAGGGCATCAAGTCTCTACAGGGCCTCACCTTGGTCCTGTGGAGACTTGATGCCCCAAGTAGGGTAATGCTAGAGTGGTGAGGCAGGAGTAGGTAGGTGGGTGGGTGAGCTCCCTTACAGAAACATGGGGTTAGGAGGGATGGGTTAGGGGGTTTGTGGATGGGGAACCTGGAAGAGAGATAACATTTGATATATAAATAAAATTACCAATTAAAAAATACTACACACGTTACGAAGAGACAGTTTGATCAAACAATTGATCAGCAATAAAAGAAGCTTTGGTTGAGTTTCATTTTGTTATTATTTATATTCACAAGATTGACATATAAATGAAGATTTTTATTTCTGAATCTATAACTACAACTGAATTGGATTATCTTGCAGGTCTTTTGAGTTTTAGGCTTTGTGATAGACCCATTTAGATTATCAAAATGTTAATGACATTAAATAATTTGAAGGTGGATTAGTAGATTGTATCTGCACACATAGTATTTTTCTCAATCTAATGGAAAAGAGAGTTGTTTATATTATTATATGCTATGATATCACAAACCTTACAGACAAATGAAAGGCAAAGAGACTACATATGTCTAACATGGGTAAGTGCTACGAAGAATTTGCTAATTGGGAGTTAAACATTTAATAAAAAGTTCACTTAAGAAAAAGCATTTATTTAAGTATTTTCTGGCCAGAAATATCAGTAAGAACATAATGTAGTTGCTTCCCCAAGTAGAAGGCTCAAACCAAATATGAATGATAAGTTTTAAAAGGGACTTCGCTCACTTTTATCTCTTTACAAATGAAAAGAATAAATCTCAGAGACAAAATAGCCCCCATATTTGCCATCTAGTTAGTGACTTTGGTGGAGTCTGAAGCAGTTCTACTCTTCTGGCAGGGCATATCAGGCGCTCTTTCTTTAGTTTTAGGGCCCTCCTCTCCTCAGCTAGCCCCCTGTCCCACTTAATTAAAGGCTGTCATACAAATTTACCTTTCATCTCAGAAACAATTACCATACTGAAAATGTGACTTTCATCTGGCCACTCCTCTGCATTTGTTCCGTGGCGTCACTGCCTGTGAAATACAACTTACATTTGATATTTTGGATTTAACCCCCATGCACCCCATGGTCTAATTCTAGTTGTATTTCTCAGGTCTAACTTGTATTGCTTCCCCTTTGCAGTTCTAGTTCTGCACAAGCTTTAAAACCTGAGGGTCACACCTTTTTGTTCAAAATTGGCCCTAGTTAGAGGAGCACTCTGCATTTCTTTAGTTACTTTCAAGATCTCATGAATATGAGTCCCAGAGTAAAGTGGTTATCACTTTCTGTGGAGAAAGTAAATATGAATGCCCCCCTTCAAACACATTCTTCCTTTCTACGTCTTCCCCACTGTGCTGTTAGACAGAAGGAACCAAGGAGGTGCTTTTGTTGTTTTATAGTGGGTGGATGTAGTCAGTCAATTTTCAGAACTGAGACTCTTCCCAAATCCATCTTCTGTTCCAGCATCCTTCTGTCTTCCCACTTCTTCATCCCACTGGTCTGGGACCTAATGTCTCCACAAGGTCAGTTTCAATCCTGCTTATATCCATGCATCTGTGTAGCCCCTCACCACCTCCATCCCTGTGAACACTGTGTCTGATTTTCATGCATTAGCACCTGACCCTGTGTTTCTTTTGTTTTCATGAAATGTTCATTTGCTCGATCTTCTCAACTTGAGAGTTTCATTCTTCTTCATCTTTTCAGCAAATTTTCACGTGGAGCACGAATCAATCTCAGGACGTATTAGTATGATGTTTGCAGCTTATGATACTTGTATCCATTCTGAAGTAGCTTGTTACAATTTCGGTCTCCTGCAATAGCTATTAAAGTTTGCTGGGTCTTTTTAAATCTTGTCTGCCTGGTGGGTACTTATTAAACCCCTACAGGTATCACTTACACTGCAGAGTACTAGGATGTGAATCAATGCCCCACAAGATACATAGATATGAATTAACATCACTGGGGCATTATTCTCACTGGTTTCCTGTAGTTATAGCTTATTGGGGTTTCCTAAAACACAAACAAGAAACATACTAGTTTTGCTTATAAAAACACAGACAATGGTATGGCTTTCATCAGACATAGCTAGGCAACATAAAATGTAGAATATTTAGATATCCCATTTAGGGCTGAGACCTCTCTAGTGACACTGCAGAAGAAGGGAAGAGAAATATTACAAGTACTCGTTAGTTGAGAAAATGACTGTGACATTCAGACTTCTGAACTTGACATGGCTATCACACGTATGTATGAGTCATACCTGTTGAGGCTCTACCTGATAAGACCTACACAAGGTCATCCAATCAAAATTCTGCCATCAGTGGGGAGATGGTCTCCAGGAAACATCTCTTACTGAGGAGTTATAGGCAGTTAGTAGTTGCTGGGGGAGGAAGATTCATTCTCTTTTGAATGTGTGACCACATATGGAAGATTTTGCTTGTTCCACTGGATGGCCTCATCAGGAATACTAATTTACTAATCTGTGTTAATGGGCTATCAAAAATAAAAAGAGAGAGAGATAAAGTTGGTAGGGGACCAGGTTGAGAGGATTTGGGTAAGGATAGGGGACACTTGGGGGTAATGGGGTGTGCATATGGTATGTTTCATTATATGATGTATGAAATGTTCAAGAATGTATGAAAATTAAGGATTGGAAAGATGACTCAATGATTAAGGAACCGAGTTCACTTCCCAGCACCCACATAGAACAGCTAATAACTGCTATGACTCCAGAACCAGAGGACCCAATGCTATCTTCTGGCCTCCGTGAGCAACTACCCTTAAGTATACATAACACCCCCACCCCTCCACATACATGTATTTAAAAATAATCTTAAAACAATAATGAAACAGACCTTTCTAACTGATTCCAATATCCTTTTTGGTCTTACTTCTTCTGTGACTAAGTTATGCAGAGTTATAAAGAGGAATGCAGTTTTCCCTAGTCATTCTCACCCCTATCTGTGGTATTTGGGGCCTGAAAAGATTTATTCTAGAACCTTGTAGTGAACTGAGTATTTTTCCACCTCCCAATACAAGTTTTCAAAGGCCAAGTTCTCATATGCTAGTACGGGTTGTGGTGGGGGAGAGGATGGATGCATTTGGGAAGTAGATAAATCATGAGTGGGTCTTTCACGAATGGAATGAATGGAATTACTGCCTCACAAGAGAGATGTTAGTTTTCATGTTCTCTGTCCACCATGTGAGAACATAAAAGACAACCTTCACCAAAACCTAGCTATGCTGCCATCTCAGTCTCAGCTTCCAGCATTCAAATCTGTGACAAAACAGAATTTCATTATTTAAATCTTCACTCGAGAATTGTTTTTTTACAGTAGCCCAAACTAATGATGGCACAGTTTGTCTCTTGTATTGAATTTCAAGGTTTACAATTATGACTTTGAGAGAATTGATGAAATAAATATATATTTCCTATACAGTCTGAGTTGCTGGAGACATCAAGAGACATTCTTAATTGGTTCTTGTGGGAGACTGTCTATGTGGAATAGCTAACAAAAGATTAAGGAGCTTGGAGAAAAGCTATGTATTACCAAAATAAACTAAACCCCACTTTTTAAAGGGAGTAATAATTGTTGCTTGATTATTCCTAAAATACCTATATTGAGGTCATGTTTGCATGCACTTTAGGTTTGCCTCAAACTTACCCAAGATGGTTCTGAACTCACGGTCTTCCTGCCTCTATTTTCAGTGTGCAGGAATTACAGGCATGCAACACCTTGCCTAGCTAACATTTTCTTTCCCATGTTTTGTAGAAAGAATTACAGGGGTCACTTCCTCCTCTCTGATCATTCAGTAACATTATTGCATTTTCCTGTGACTATCTGCATAAAAAGCATCCGGATTTTTAATTAATATTTCACTTGTATAAACTATGCTATTGACATTGTTGTCATGTTTTTTTATCAATGCATTTGATCACATGCAATGACTCAAATGTGACTTTGGTGAGTAGTCATAACTAAGAAGATCATAGTCTAAGATCATGCTTTCCATGGGGAAAATGATCACATAACAAAATATATGGTGTTTACAATTGCAAGTCAGTCCAAACAAATAACAGCTTTTAGGTTTTTAGAGGTTCATAATCTTGTGTGGTGTATCTTACAGAAGAGAGCCAAAAGACAGTCCATTCTCATTTATGAAGACGTAAAATGATTCACACTCATGTGTCTCTTGTGGCTTTCCCTCACACAGAACTTGTTACATTACGAAAAACTCAAAACTAAATGGAATAGCCATGAATGAAAAGGGAATCTCACAAGCAGATGAGTCGTTCTTTGTGGACAGTTTCCCAAAGTCAAATTGTGAAGTTTATTTTTAGAGGAGAAGTGATTATCACCTCTACGTGCTTTTTCAGTCTGCTCCATGTTAGACAAACGAAGGGTGAGTTAGTTCAACTTCACTTTAAAACAAAACTCGACTTTTATGAGGACATTAGAGTATGGCACTTCTGTGCCAACTGCTGACATCTATTTATAAAGAAGTTGTCTTTGACCATCATACTATAGACCAATAAAACACCGAGTTCCATCATTCTAGAGAGTTGTAGTCTGCATTACTGCATTGTGGTCTTGACATAGAAAATAAATGACAATTCAAATATTTGTGGAATCAGACTGTCACACCGTTGAGCTCTTTCCAGAAACATTCACTGGGGTCTTTTCATGGTGCTGCTAGGACTAGTTAAATATGATTTCTTATATTAATAAGTTGTTAGGTGTTTAGTCTGCTCTGCAGAAAACTGAGTTGTTTTTACAATGGCATAAAAACTATTAAATTTCCAAAATTATATTCTAATTACTAAGCAAAGAAAGCCTTAGGTACATGTAATGTGTTATCCAAACTAAATTGTGTGTGTGTGTTTATGGAATAGATTTAGAAAATGAAAAAAATCAATGTTAATTATGGTACAATCTTGATAAATGTTAAAATTTCTTATCTCAGGAGTTTTATATCTTAGGATCTTCAAAACACTGCTTCCAAATATTAAAACGCTATTTGGCAGCTATGAATAGGTATCAGTGAATAATGTGGATGCTGCATAAACACAGAACCTGAGTCTGATGCTCAGAACTTATGCAAAAAAGTAAAATGCTAGGCGTGCTGTCACATGCTTAGATTTCTAGTGTTGGATGGGGGTAGGGGGACTGAGAGAGGCAGATCCATGGCCTACTTTTGAGTTGCAGGCTGGTGACAGACACTTTTCAAAAAGAAAAAAAAAAGAAGCAGAAGCCACCTGAAGAATAACCACTTACATTGTTTTTTGGCTTCCACATACACATGAATGCACTTGCATACAGAGTGCATATACTGAGGCACGTGCACACAAACACTCTCTCTCTCTCTCTCTCTCTCTCTCTCTCTCTCTCTCTCTCTCTCTCATACACACACATACACACACACACACACACACACAGAGAGAGAGAGAGAGAGAGAGAGAGAGAGGCAGAGACACAGAGACACAGAGAGAGACAGAGAGACAGAGAGAGACAGAAAGGAGAGAGAGAAAACACAATCGCCACAAACTTTATCTTTGTTATGTGATTTTAAAAACTATCTGTGCCTAACCCAGCAAAGAACCAGGGTGAGGTGAAGCCCACCCTCTCAGAAGAGAAGGGGGAGGGGGATGAAGTGAGGGATCCTGTAAGGTGAGACTGTGAGATGGGGACAGTGATCAGGATTTAAAATGAATAAATAATAATTTAATTAATGGGGTAAAATTATCTTCACATAACTACTGGTTCATAAAGAAATAGTGGGTTGCTTTTTAAAGAACTAAGAAATTATTTGATTGAAAAGTGTTGCAATTACCTTTTTCATTCAAAGAATCTGTTCCAGATTGTAGAACTGTTTTCATGTTCAGAAATCAGTCCATTATGAAGTTAGACACTAGGTGGCAATAGAAATCCCTCTAAACCGGACATGTCTTGTCTTTACACTTAACTAGTTTATCTCTGATTGACTTCATTAGTTTTGCAGAGAAATTAGAAGCAGGAAGTGTTATTTCCATTGCTTGTCTCTCAGTATTATAGCCTTTTTCCTTTTAAAGAATTGCATTTAAGTGAAACAAAACATTTCATCTGTTTGTCACAAGATTTAGAAAATAACTTCAGTATTATAATACATGCATGTGTGTGTGTATGTATGTATGTACTTGGAATATGTTTATTTCATTATGAGCAGATATTGACATGTATGTTCATAAATGAATCTTCATTTTATCGTACAAAGTTGAGATGGAAGCTTCAGTACACACATGGATGTGAGCCACTAAGTTTGTAAGACATCCTGATGTGATGGTTTGCATGTGCTTTAGCACATTTCTAATAATGTGAAGATTTTTCTTGAAGGAATGAGTTAACAGTGAGTTGTTTTTCAACAAACAAACTTTTTTTTAAAAAAATTTGACAACTGAGAGGGAAATATTCAGAGAATAAATAAAATTAATTTAAAGTAACAATACTTGTTAAAAGTATCTTCCTAATCTCTGCTGGAATTTGTTCAGATTGTTACATAAATGACTTTCATGGAGAAAGAAAGGCAGAATGCCTTTCTCATTGTCAAGGACAATACATATTACCTGGCTGGCTGCCTATTTTGTTTCAATAACATTAATATTAACCTTGAGCCACACACAAATGATTGACCACCAGTTTGTTTTGGGCGATGAGTTTAAAGCACTAAACGTGGTAATATGGTGGTTTATGTGCCGTAAGCTACTAATTAGTTTCAAATATGCTATCCTTGATTAATTAATTAGTATTCCCCCCTACATCACTTGAAGTTAGTTGAGTTGGAAGGAGAGTTCCAGGTGAAGTTATAACATATATTTTAGTCAAAATAACAACAGGTCTTAGAAGTCCTAACTATCTGCTGTCAGTATTAATTGATCACTCTTGAGGCTAATATTCAAGATATTGTGTTCTCATTTCATCATGATGAAAACTCATTTCGGATCAAACAGTCTAAAGACCCACTTAAATGTATGATTCTATATATTCTATAATGCTTGATTGGATGCTGAATTTAAAAACAAACCCACAAGTCATTGATGAAGCACTATGATTAAATAAGAATTTCTTGGGGTTGTGACAGCATGACGATTTTGAAGCAAGGTGTTCTCATTCTTGGGACAGAACTAAGGAGTTATATCTACTGCAAGAAAGTTTCAAATACGTCATCAAAACAGCTCTCAGCTCTCTCTCTCTCTCTCTCTCTCTCTCTCTCTCTCTCTCTAGTATCTCAGAAGACAGACAGAGAGAGAGAGACAGAGAGAGAGAGATTGAAAGACAGAAAAAGGAGGATGATAAATGAAGCAAAATATTTAAAAATCAGTGTCCCCAAGATATGTTAGTATTAGTTATAAAGTATACCTATATGTTTGGTATTTTTCAAACTAAAATCTAGGAGAAAAAAAGTCAATTGTTTCATCTGTTGAAATACACTGGAGAAAATAAACCGTTGCTACTCTTTCTCACTCACTTGAAATGAATCTATCACTTTCTCTAGATGTTCTGTCGGTCAATTATTCTCTTAATGTATTTCCTTGGTTTCTTAGGAATGATGATTTTGTCTTATAGATAAGAATTACATACTTGTCTCTTGAATGGATTGTAGTCGTGCACAAGGAAAGATTCTGCTGTGTTACAAGCAATGCCACTCACTTCTACCATAGTCCCAGCTATGCTGAGCCGAACAGTCTCTCAGGCTGAGTCATCCACTCTCACTGCAAATCGAAACTATGATTCTGAAATGGAACTTTCTAATCCAAAGCAGAGTTTCGGGCTCCTACAAAGCGTGTAGTTTTACTGAGTTATCAGCTAAAATGTTTGCTCATTGCATGTATCTTTGTAGCAACTTCAATGTCAATAAACAATTTAAAGTGAATTCACTTTAAAAACATGGGACATTGTCGAGTCTTTTAGGAGGTCAAATAAATGACAGAAGCCACTAAGTTTGTCACATTTATACAAAGCAAACAAATGTCATTTGCTGTTTGGTATGTCACTTCATTCAATAAAAGAAGGCAACACACAGCAAAGGAAATTATTTATGATATGAATGGCTTGAAAAACGGGAAATTGTATTTATTGTTGCATTAGCGCAGTGCTGGAGCATAAGAATATTTAAGAATGCTTCAGCCTTTGCACACATTAATAGAAATTCAGTGTCTGTTATCTGCCGTGGGTCTTCTGGATGGAATTATAAAAATAAAAAAATACGTTTTAGCCTTTCTTCGTTGAGTTTGCACCAAATGCTTGAGAGAAATTTGTTTCACTACTCATTTGATCATCATATTTCTACAAGTTTAGTAATTTAAAACATTACATTGTTGTATAAACATATTAATGTTTGAAGTCATATAAAAACCGGCTTCTAAACACATCAACATTTAGAGAGACATCTGACTTAAGTAAAACAAGCTTTGGTGGGGGGCTGCACTAAGCTCCTATATGAAACGCTGTTATTTTTACACTTTAATGACTACATTTTCTTTTTTTTTGTATTCCACTTTTTAGAAATTGAATAAGTTCCCCTTCTTTCAAAGTACTATTAAATAGTTAGGTTCTGAATGTGGAAAAAAGTGTCTACCTAGTTACAGTTTGATATACCAGAGGACAGCATTTTAGAAGCTGAAAGCGTATCTCTGTTTTACATATCAGCTATACAGATTCTGATGATAATAGGATACAAATAGAATATTATAGACAATGACACGAAGGGGACAGCAGGAAGTGATTTTCAGTGCACACTTTCATTCATACAGTGATTTTCAGTGCACACTTTCATTCACATTTAACAGCTGATATCGAAAGCTGTCCAGTAAGAAACTTCCATATTCTAGAAACCACAAGTCAATCCTGAGTCATAACACTTATTCTTTTAGATGGTTCTGTAATGCATAAGAAAGGAGGAGAAAGGGGACAAATGTTTCCTTCCCTCAGGAGTGGAGGCAGTTTTGGTTTACAGGCAGCTGTTTGCCAAGGACAGGGAGGAGGTTATAATTTGTCCCTTCCCAACGAAAAGACAAACCTAAAATTCCAAGGGATGGAAGTGTAACTTTTTGATTTTTCTAGAATCTAGAATCTAGATAGTGAAACTATGTGTTAGAGGAGATACAGTGAGATTTTGATTTTATTTTCTTCTCTGCGTTTAGGCAGGCCGTAATGTCTGTCTTTGGTCGTTTATCAGTGTCTGGACCGTGATCCCCACTCCCCAGTATCCCCTTGGTGCAATGGCTGCTTCCTGCTCAGTTTGCTGCCACACCACAAGTTGCCCCTCACTTAAGGTGCATGGTAGACAGACAGGGCTAGTGGGTGGGGTTTATTGCTGCTCCTGCCTGTGGAGCTGCCTCAATTTATTCTGAGAGATATCCTGCAGAATGCCCGTCAGTTTACGATAGTCTGAGATCAAGTCTCAGTTCTAGCCTCTGTTTTGATGATAGAATTTGTTTTTAGGGCTTCAGAAGTTCAGTGGATTGTTGAGAGTCAGCTTGCTAGGCCAAGAAATGCCATTTGAATTTTTTCTTTTGTAGCTTTGACCTTGGGATCTCCGTATGGGCCACACGATCCCTGTCCATACGATATATGTTTTTCTGCTTGCAGAGCAAAAACAAACTTTCCTACCTACGTATCAGGCAAAAATAGGAACAGGAAGACTTTGAAAACCGTTTAGCTTGCTTATTAGAAGTCGCAACTCTTTGCCAACTGTCTATTTTGAAATGCTCGAGGAGATGAAAGGCCTTGATTACAGATAAGGGAACGGAATGGGGAAATTGTAGCTTAGGTACTTTTTGAAGAGCGTAGTTCAGAATTAACGGCGCCATTTTTAGCCTTTCCTTTTCTCATTTCAGCTCTCCTTTGTTTCCCGGCTCACCTTTCTTGCCAGTCAGCATTTATTGTGCATTTACTATGTGAATAGTTATGTGATATGCTATGCATAAACTTTGTAAACTAGCAATTTGATTTTCCCTAATGGTCTGCAGGACCAAAGTTTATTTTCACAATACATTCTTACTATGGACTCTTTCCCATGGAACAAAACTATTTCTACACATTCAACCAGTTTGATTAGGGCTAAAACAAGACACAGATTTCAGTGACAGAGACTTAATAAACCACTTTATTTAGAGAGAAAGCTATTTATTTATTTTCAGACAGGGTCTCACTATGTAGCTCTGGCTGGCCAAGACTCACTGAGTCCCGCTATTGTGTGTGTGTGTGTGTTTTAAATACGAGCAGTGACACACATCCATGCCACAACACACACACGTGGAAGTCAGAGAACATCTTTTAGGAGTCAGATCTCACCTTCCACTGTAGATGGAACTCAAGTCATCAGACTTATGTGGCAACTGCCTGTACCCCAAGTCACCATGGTGACCTGAAAGTACAATTTATCAACTGACCAAAGGTCCATGAGACTTCCTGAGTCTCTCTGTGCCCACTTATTGCTTGATTATTCCATTCTCTTTTGTCATTATTATCAATCGGATCGGGAGTGAATTGTGCTTTTAAAATTTAATTTAATTATTTAAATGAATCATCTATTAGTGCTTTGCCAACTCGCCAAGATGAACATCCACCCCAGTCTGCTGCTCTTTCCACAGCATGTTAAGCCACACAAAGTACCCCTCTCCTGGATGAAGTCTGAACATGCAGCCATAGTTGCAAGCTTGTATCTCAACAGAAACAAAGCCTGATCAACTATCAGGCTGGTGATTTTGTGCTATGAACCTACTGTGGCCTTTTGGTAACCATGGAACGCATGAGTTGTATATCCCATAGGTTTAAGACAAAATATCTATATATTAGTCTTTCAGGGTTGAAGGCTCTGTGCTGGCTGAAGGAAGCTCGGATTTTAGATTTCTCTACATTACTGGTTTTGAACACCCCTCTCCTCCCTCATCAAAAAAGTCAATGATTTCGTTCCTTATATTTTATCTTTTACTTTAAATATATTAAAAATGTTGGTCTGTTTTATTCACAATTGTTATGTCTCACGCCACATCAAAAGAGAGATTAGGGAGGGTAGGCCCTATGTTTGTAATGGGGATTTTTCTTTTGTTATCTCTCTGGCTTATTTAGACATTTAGTTCTCATTTCCTTTTGTAAAATTTCCTCAGTCTTATCCTGGTGCCCCATACCGTCTTTCCCCTTGCACTCCCACGTCTTAAGTTAGTACATTTAAAAATCTCTCCGTGCGTAGCATCCGGTTACTTGCTTGTCTGACGTTAGACCCCCATCTCATCATCTCTCGGCCAATGAACATTTTCATGTTTCAAATGGGAACAAAAACGAGTTGTAGAAAGTAAATGCTAGAAAATGGAAGTAAAATCCTGACATTTTTGTCAGTGGAGATTCTAAGCCAATGTCCAGCTTTTGCTTCTTGTTCTGGAAACCCTCAGCCTGTCAGGAACCGGTCTATGACTCAAATGGACCGCAAAACTCTGCAGGGCTGATGTGCAGGCGTCCTTTTGAAAGCAATAGACAGCCTGCTGCCAGAGCAAGGAGTTCTGATAATATTAAAAAATGAGTAACAAAGTGTTTTTTTTTTTAAAAAGCATTACATTGCAGGATTATAAAAGTAGCATGATCCAGATTGCAGGATGAAAGAAATATTTTTTAAAAAGATATAATTTCACTTTTCATACCTTCTCACTTTCTTTATTAGCATTATATTAGTTCTTAAATGGGAGAGAGTATTTTATATATATATATATATATATATATATATATATATATATATATATATTGCTATACTTTTCCCCTTCTGTTTCACTGGGAACTGTCTGTGGTTTCATGTTGGAAACATTTGTAATAAAAACAAACCTAATATCCAATTTTAAGTAAAATGAAATTAAAATCAAAAAGGGGAATCTAATACACATCTTGGCTAAATACAGATTGGCTTCTTATATACTTTCAAGTCTAAATTTCCTTTTCTCTTTGGGGAGTGGTATTTAATTTTATCTTTTTATAGTGTGTTTTGATTTTTACAAAGATTGTGTTTCAAACTCATTGTTCCTGATTATATTCTAATTAGTAGAATTCAATTAAAATTGAGGATTCTAAAAATTGTCTTTCATGAGCTTTAAATTTTGGTTTTATATGAGAGGGAGGGTGGTGGAGGAGAAAAGGGAAAGGAAGAAGTGAGGAAGGAGGAGGAGGAGGAAAAGGAGGGGAGGAAGAGGAGGAAGAGGAGGAAGAAGAGGAGGAGGAGGAGAGAGAGAGAGAAAGAGAGAGAGACAGAGACAGAGACAGAGAGACAGAGAGACAGAGAGACACAGAGAGAGAGAGAACTATGAGAACCATTATAGGTTCTTCGTTAACAAAGGAACAGGTCTGGTCCTCTCTATAGATGAAGTTGTTTTGTCTTGTGTCCCTCCAAGACTCCGCTACTGTTGAGAATGTTGCATATGATTGACATCATCAGCATCCTTGAGCAAGGAATGCAGGGAGGCACATGGAGCTCATTTCCACGGTGTGCAATGTAAGAAGGGCTTGCAGAAAGAATCGCAGTGAGTGATCAAGAATTAATTCTCTGGTGGATATGGAGAAGATTGTGCCACTTGCAACTTGGCTGCTTCGTGACCTTGGAATCCTGTTGTCTCTTTTGATCCTTTATAAGGTCTCAAAGGTCTTTTATCCTTTGATAAAGTATCTAGAGAGCGTTGATAACAAGCATGTTCTATAAAAGGCTTATATCATAAAGTGAGGGAGAGTAGAAAGGACGACACTGAATAGAAATAATGGCTTGGATTTATTTTAATAGAGGTCTACTGTAAAATTTTAAAAATAATAAAATTTTCAGACCCAGAAAGCATATCATGTCATTTAGATTTTTGACTTTTTCTTCCTAGCTATTGATTAGAGACACACTGTGACCAAATGCGGTAGACTGTACTTCAGTTTATAAATAGAGACTCAAGGAAAAACGTTAAAGCATTTTACTTCAATGGTAGCAGTAAGTAGAGCTCCATGTACAAATGGAGAACGACTTGAAAGGAAAGGCATTGTTTCCATGGTGACTGAGGTTGGGAGCAAGCTTGCTAGAATCACACTAAACTGAATTTTTCCAGACATCACTCTGAATACAAGAACTACAAAGGTGCTTCTGAATGGAACACACTTATCGCAGAGTTTTGCTTTCCAATTAATTTTCCTGTCCACTAAGGTGGCACATGATGTTAGCGTGCAGACTTCCAGCACAAGGGACTACATTCACTCCTTTCCAAGCATAGACTGACTGAAAGCAAATAATTTAGCAGTAATTGTTTACTGCCCATACAGAAGTCACTACAGCTTTCATCCTTGGGAAATGTTTTATTATTTTGAGAATTTTCTAGAGACATAAAGGTACTGATAAGACCTTCTGGACACTTGTGTAGACAATCCCTGGTACCTACAAGCTTCTGGCCATTTTCTAAATTACCATTAGTACCTGTTGCTTAAATTTAAAGATCTGCATCCTCAGCATGCTGCTTACACACAGGGATCCCTAACACAAAAGATCAGCAGACTCTGTCAAGTCCTAACAGATCAATATTACTTTACGTGATAACCGGTCAACTTGGGGTACGAGTTTTACTTCTGTCTCTAAAGAAAAAGACTAAATCATGTGAGACTATCAGAGCATGGTAGGGACTGTTTTCAGAGAAGAAATGTGTTTTTATGAAGTCAATCTGGTCTTGATATTTGTCTTTGGAGGCACTTCTCACAAATGTGATTTGCCGAAAAGCTCTATGGCTGGCTGGCAGAACCTTACTTTATTATTTTAGTTAACGTGCAAGATGTAAACCAGCCACACTCAGGACAGGAAAAGATGGTTTTTAAAAAATCCACATTCTAATTACCAACGTGGCAATGTTCAAAGCCTTAAAATTAGAGCCTAGCTGGACTAACCTATCGAAGCCTAATCATTTCCAAAAACAATGCCACACTGAGGTGAATCCATAGCTAACCACTGAACATGCACGAGGGGATTAATCAGTTGATGGCATCTTAATGTTTTGGTCAGTGAAAACACCTACTATTTTTTGCTATGTGCTATAATTTACGAGCAAAAATGACCAAAGTTAGCAAGGAAACTCTTTAAAGGAAAATGCTAAAACTATTTCTTAAAAAACAGAGTAAAAGCTGACATTTTAGGAAAGTGACACTTGGCAAAAAAAACAAAAACAAAAACAAAAACAAACAAACAAGCAAAAACCCCTCACTCTCATGGTGTGTTTGCTATGTTTAATTCTGGTATTCTTTTTTTTTTTTTTCTTAACAAATTACTAAGCCTGGACCTTGTATTTCTTGGGCCAAGACATCATCTTTTATGACACATTTCTACACAAACATACTCCCGCCAAGGCCATCGCTCACCTTCTTAAATACCAGAGGATCACAAGCCAACATTTTAATTTACAGAACAAATTTATACAGGGGACTGAACGATAGGGCTCTCCTTCCGAGGGCTGCCGCTCTACGACAGGAGCATATGGAGCGACTCAAGGCAGTTGGGAATTCTTTTCCATTTGCCCATGCATTTACTCTCACATTCCTGCTCCCTCTTAACCCCTCCGCTCTTTCCAAGGGTTGTGAGCGGTGCCAGCACTCTGCTTGAAAAAACATCAGAAGTTCAAAAGATACCATGTTGGGATAGTGGGTATTTCCTATAGATGGAGAAAAGGAAAATCTGCATGAGACATATGAGCAAACAGATTGGTTTTAATTGTTACATGTCACCAAAAATAGTTGGGAGCACATGCAGATGCCTGGACTTCTGAAATTAGGAAGAGAACAGCATTATTAACTGAGGTGAGAAAAGCTTCACTGTTTAAAAATTTTACTGTGAGGGACTTTGTTTTTCAGATAGATACTCATTTCCACATGCGTTTGAAATTCTGTCATCAGAAATATCTTTGATCCATTTTTGTTTCATTTTTTTGTTTTGTTTTGCTTTTTTTTAACTTCTTTCTGCCTCCCTCATCCTCAAAGAGCCACTGTGTTTAAGGGCATCTTAATAAGAAAAGGGGGGGCACTTTGAAAAGCAACCAGAATAAGGCACAGAGAACACTGATATGGAACAGAATGTTCATGGGGGAATGAAGAAAGGAATATTAGGGAAAAAAAGTTTACAAGGCACATGATCATTTGTCCTTTGACATATTTGCTATTGGAGAATTCAAAATCATGGCCAAAGTTCCCAGTATGTCCTGTATTTTCATGTCTATAACGACTCTCTTTAATAGAGGTAGATGGTTAAAATATTCAAGGATTTGTCTTGTTTGACTACAAAAACTTTCTGGAAGATGACTGAGTTGAGGGTGTGTGTGTGTGTGTGTGTGTGTGTGTGTGTGTGTCTGTCTGTCTGTCTGTGTACTTGTGTGAATGTGTCTGTGTGAGTGTGTGAGTGTGTCTTTGTGCATGTGTGAGTGTGTATATGTGTATGAGTGTGTGTGTATGTGAGTTTGTGTGTATGTAGTTATTCCTTAAAATGTCTCCTGGACTCTGACCCAGTGTCGTGTAACCACACATACTTGCTCTGAGATTATCTGCTTTTATTCTTTCATCGCATATTAAATAAATGGGTAGGAAACTAATTTCATTTTCTTTGCAGTGGTGGGGATCTACCCCAGGGCCTCATGCATGCTAGAAAAGTGTTCTAACACTGATCTACATTGCAACCTAAAAATTTTTTGCACAACAAAATTTCAATAGAGACAGAAGATTCTATAAGTTCCTTTTTTCTCTAAGTTTGATTTGACATAGAATGTGGAAAATAATGACTTAAAATCAAAACAAAATGAACCAAGAAACCCAGAACAGTTCGTCTGTATCTATCTCTCTAGTTATTGGTCCATCCATCCATCCATCCATCCATCCATCCATCCATCTATTACTTAGCACAGACTTCCTATGGGGAAGTGGGTGTGGATGTAGTCAGTGACATAGGAAAGCTTCAATGAAAGCACCTCTGTTAGCGTGATATTTTAGGTTTCCAGATTCCTCTTGGTTACTGATATTTATATTAACAAAAAAAAAGCTGGGTCTCAGATTTTATGACTTTCCATTGTATCTGTTTTGTTTTCATTTTCATTATTTATTTATTTTTTATTTATTTTTTTAAGAAATTTTGTACCCTCTCTTGCTTTTTAGAGCAAGAAATTTTGTACCTTCTCTGTTGACCATTAGAAGCCTGGTCACTGCTAATAGGTTAAAAAAAATCCTGACTGTATTTGATATGGTTATATATTCTGTAACTATTCAGGAAATACATGGTGATATTAGAATATTCAAAGTTTTAAGACATTATTGAGTCATACAAACAGCGTTTCTGTTTTAGTATTTCACATTTCGAAAATAGCAGATTTACATTTAGAGAATATTTGTTAATTCCATTCCAGCTCCTTGTGGTGCTGGCTTTATTTCACTAAGCTTAACCCAGAGCATGGACATCCACTTGGTAGAGGCTTGTGAATCATGGGTCAGGTTTTGCCATGAAGATGGGGCTCTTCACAATCACGTTCATCCTGAGGTTGTCCTGGGTACCCATGCAGCACATCGTGTCTCCTGCCACCACCAGTATCCTTAAGAAAAATGATCACAGAGGAAAGAATGACTGGAACGTAGAGCACTGGCTGCTTTTCAGTTGAGTGGATATCAGCTCCAGGCAGGATGAAGCAGAGTTGATGAAGTACAGAGGGGAGGACACAATGAAGGTGATTCAAAGTGACCAAGGTCAAAAACGTATCTCAGAGTTAATCCAGGGTAGCCCTCCTATTGGACCAAAGGAGAGAAGACTCTTATGGAATAAAACATAGATTTGTCATAGAGTCAGAGAAACTTTGATACCAGCTTAAACATCCCCAGTGTCTCCCAGGTAGCTACACTTACACATTCAACTTCTGTTTTGTTTAGTTTTTAGACAGGGTCTTGCTGGGTTGGTCCGATATCTCTCTTGATTCCCAATTCTCTTGCCTCAGCTTCCTGTACCACCACCACACCCAGAAAAGGTCCAAATTTAATAACTTTTAAAAATGAGTTTATAACAAATGCATATGCCAGCACTTAGCAACCCAGTAGGGAGATAACAGACAAAAAAAAAATCTATATCCTTCAAGACCTAAAGTGGCACCACAGGGTTAGTAGAAAATAGACCAGTCTCACCAAATGTAGGGTGGGGAACAAGTACAAAGAAAAGTATTGACTGGAAAAGCAAAGTTAGTCTCTAGCTTTGAACACCATCATGACTCCTAGAGAGCACAATTCACACACATTCAGCATCTATAGATACACTTTTACACACGGATACTTTGACATTCACTGACAGATTTTAAAATTTCCAAATGTTTCCTACTGTTTCCTGGAGGTGTCTGCACAGTGAGTTGCAAACTCACAGAAATTTGCATTTGATTCCAGATTCTCTTTCTTTAATTTATAGTGAAAAGAACTATGTTCACCTAACTTTCCACTATATGGATAGCAGTGCTATGTGCCACTATGAAGTTCTCCACATTCCTCTCTTGGGTAATCCATTCCAGTTCCATTTCAGCATTGCTAAATATAATTTGTAAGCGTTTAAGTCCTTGGGTTCAGTGGATCCTGTCTTACAAATCAATTGTTAAAGCCATTTTGAAGATCTGGTGATGTCAGGGTCTTCTGTGATTTGGGACACTAAGATTACCAGGGCAGATGCTGGTCGCTAGTATTATAGCTCATTTATGATCTCTTTACTACTACATAGGTGTCAAATCTGGTGAACCAGGGGGCCATGATCTATGAGTGTTTCAGACCCAGTTGAGAAGGTGGTCAGGTTTCACCTGATTCTGATGGTCTACCTCTAGAGAACCTGCTTTTTTACTTTTTAATTTTTTTTTGTTGCAGACAGAGGGTGAGTCCTGTCAGCTCACGTGCTCAGATTGGAGATGATGTTTTTGAACCAAACTTTTTCGGATGGACTTCACATGCTTTCGCTGAGGTCACCAAGGCTGGTTTCTACAAGTTGCTGGATTATAAATGGGGTGATTTCCTCCCTTCTACTACTGTGGCATTAGTACAAGGAATTTAGGAAATGTTTTGAGTGATTCCAGATTTTCTTTTTCTGTTTGTCAAACAGAAGGAGATAATGACATTTTGAAGAAGCAGTTCTCTCTCTGTGAAATTTTGATTCCATAAGCTTTGTGGAAATGGCTGGTCACTCCTTGCAATCAGAAAGTACATGGAATCTGGGGTTTCAAGCCACTGACACAAAGATACCTCATCCTTTGCACTATCACAGTACCAAGTCCAAAGGATCTGAAGGGCTGACCTATTCTTGGCTTGAGTTTTGGATCTCAGTCTATTCCATGGCTTTTAGTATTAATACCATCTGTGTGTTGTGTCTTGGCTTGTTGAAGGCTGTGAGCATAAGGGAGGCAGGACTGTGTTCAAAAGTAGGAACCAATCCTCACATCCAATCACCAATGACACTAGTTAGATAAATACAGTCTGTGATGGTGGAGAAAAAAAAGGTAGGTGTGAAGGAACTCATCCTTGTAGACTATTTATCCAGAACTACGCATAGAGGCTTGTTATAGACTAGACCTACCCTTAGCCTGTTCTACACCTACCTCCTGTCAGTCAGTAGGCTACTACTTGCCCAAACACCACAATGACATGGAGAAAATCTTTCCATTCGCAAGCCAGAAACTTTTAGAAACCATTGGCTAAAACCCAACTACAAATGACTAAAAGTTGTCCTAAGGAAGGTGAGTGTGGATTTATGTCTGGGCAAGCCAGCTACCCTATACCCATGCACAACATCAAGTTCTCTTGAATTATATATTCAGATGTTAGTGAAACCTGGAAAATCATGCCCATCATTGCTATGACCGCAGTATCTCCTTTCTGAGCCATAGAGTATCACAGAAGAAAAAAGGAGTAAGGCAAGCCTGGTTTAAGAGACTATTGGTGGAAGCCATGCAGATTCAGGGATGCTCATGCCCGTTCAGAATCATTTCCTTTCTGGCAAAGCTCAGCTCAACACGAATGACCTTGTACCTGACCTAAGTTGGAAATCTTCTACTTCTCTATGGAAACCTAGGCCCACATTCCAGTCTCTCCCAAACCTTGGACTGGAAATGTGTTCCTCACTCACGTAAGTTACAGAGAGTCTTCACAAAACTGAGATGTTTTCCCCTCAGCTGTAGGGAGTCCATGGCTATCCTGTTAGCAGCAGTGAGAAGTATAGCCAGATGTTGCTGGCTTTAGCCAGAAGAATTTCTTAACATAGGGAATTTGCCCGGGGCATGGCAGGGAGCTTGACTTTTGCTGCTGAAAATAATTTCAGTTTGAGTTTGAATAAATCACAGTTGAGTTTATTAGGGAAAGATAAAGGAAAGAAATAGTACAGGCTTTACATTAGAGCACAGACTTTCAGAGATATGCCTAAGTGTCTCAACTGTGTGTGTGTGTGTGTATATATATATATATATATATATATATATATATATATATATATATATATATATGTGTATATATGTGTATATATGTGTGTATATATACACATATATACACACATATATATATGTATATATATTTGCATTGCTCAAAATATATTATCATTTGGGATTTAAAGACAGAAAGATAAGACATTCAAAGTTACCTTTAACTACCTATGAAGTCCCAGGCTAGCCTCAGAGAGAAAACGTTGATAGATAGGCCGGCATCTTAGTTTAGGGTTTCTATTGCTGTGAAGAGACACCATGTCCATAGCAACTCTCATGAAGGACAATTTTTAACTGGTGCTGGCTCACAGTTTCAGAGGTTTAGTCCATTAGTGTCATGGCCAGAAGTATGGCAGTGGCAGGCAACATGATGCTGGAGAAGGAGCTGAGAATTCTACATCTAGATCCACAGGCAGAGGGAAGAGACTGGCTTGAGAATCTGAGACCTCAAAGTCCCCCCACAGTGACACACTTCCTCTAGGAAGGCCACATCTACTTTGGAAAGGCCACACCTTCTAATAATGCCTTGCCCTATAAGTCTATGAGGGCCATTTTCTTTCAAATTACTACAGTCAGGGAATAGGAACATGAGTGCTTCACAGAGGCTATGTAGTTATGGGTACTGTGCACTAAGTTGAGTATATCCCATAGTTTAATCTTGTTTTGTCTTTCAAGGTTGAAAAATCCAGGTTTAGTAAGAAAAAAGCATGTGAAAAAAGATCTAAGGAGACAGCTCAGTTGATGAGGTACTTTTGGTGCAAGACAGGATCTGAGTTTCATCTCAACAGGCCCCTGGGGCTCACTGGCCAGCTAGACACTAGGAACTCTAGACCAGTGGGTCCTTCTTTATCCATGCCTGAGGTTCCTCTAGGATGGGTCAGGATATGGTGTTTTCAGGGGAGCAGACCAGCTAGGAGTCTTCCCAGAAGAAAGCAATAAGCTGCTTATGTGTGTACCCCATGCAAGCATCTGAAGCTCCTCTGAGTTTATGACTGTAATGGCTGTGTCTTGCCTAGAAAGGGATAGTTAGCAGTCCTTCTTATCCTATGACTGTTATATTCTCTCTGTCCCTTTTGCTAATTTGTTCTTTTGGCCTCAGAGGAACTGGTTTAATGTTTTGTTTAGGAATGAGCATTCCTCTGTCACTTATTCTAAGCACCCTGTGCAGCCACGAGTTTCTGCATTTAGCACCATTCCCTAGAAAGAGAAGCTTCTCTGGTTAGGGCTGAGAGTATCTGTCTGTGGGCAAGTATCTGTGTACAGGTGAGCATCTGTCTATGGGTGAGTGAGCATCTGTCTCCATGTGAGTATCTGTCTATGGGTGAGCATCTGTCTATTGGTGAGCATCCGTCTATGGGTGAACATTTGTCTATAGGTGAGCATATGTCTATGGGTGAATATAAACATAAATATTTGGAGAGCAACTCTATGCTATGTTAATTTGCTAAATAACAGAATTTGGTCCCATTTTTGCATTACATTTATTTATTTATTTTTTTGTGTATGGGGGCTATGCATGTGGAGATCAGAGGACAACTAGTGGTCATCAGTTCTCTCCTTTTACCATCTACTCTGTGGGTTCCAGGGAGAGAAGACAGGTTGTCAAGTCTGGCAACCGTCAATGTCTACTGATCCATCTCAATGGCATAGAATAGTTTATGTGACAAACATACAGTGCAGTCCATTGTGAAACTTAGCAACAGTGGAACTAATCAATAAACTATTTTCTTTCCTTTCATTTATTCTTTCTACATTTCTTTCTTCTTTCTTCCTTCATCTATCTATCTATCTATCTATCTATCTATCTATCTATCTATCTACCATTGTTTCTTTGTTTTTTATTTGTTTGTTTGTTTCTTTCTTCTTTTTGGCTTCCTTTCTGCTTCTCTGTTCAGAGATATCAATCTTGGATAGTTGTTTTCTCAAAGGCAACATTCTGAAGAAGATGAAATATGAAAAGTATGAATACATCAAAGGAGATATATTTTTGTTTATCAAACATTTGTGCCTTTTATATGGTAGGTACTGATCTAAGTACTGTAGGAAAAGAATAACTTATTTATCTCTTGAAACAACCATACACAGGAGGTTCAATTATTCCACCCATTTGGCAGATGAGAGAACCAACTTAATTTACTTGAGACTCTACACCAGATGTGTAGTGATCATACAGCATAGTTTACAAAAGTAAGCTCACATGTATTGATTAAAAATGTTAATATGGGAATCAAAGTACAAAGAAAGTTGGACCTTAAATATTTTATAGAAAGTAGGACATTAGAAAGTTAGTATACTTGGGAGAAGATAGCACTTGTGCGTGTGTGTGTGTGTGTGTGTGTGTGTATGTGTGTGTGTATGTGTGTGTGTGTGTGTATGTGTGTGTGTTTGTCAATGGATGTGCTTGTGCATGTGTGAAATAGTTTAATATGTACATTATATTTCACACATAGTTTTCCATATTATTTCATCTCCCCTCAGTCATGGTTTACCAATAGGTGCTATTTGAGGAAAATTGAAAATCACTCTCTTTTGCCTGCCCATGCATACCTTCAAGTTTTTTTCAAGCTTCCTCTCTCACTCCCCATGATCATTCTGCCATTGACTAAGATTGGTGGATATAATTATCACAGTCTCATAAGTCAACGGAGCAGAATAAGACTGTGTGATGCTCGGATACATATAGTCAATAAGCAAGGCAGGCAATCCTCATCCTCTATTATACTTGATTTTTCACTTCAAGCCCAGCCTAGGGCTAAATACATACTGTCACTGGCAGCTCTGAATGGGGAGCAATAGGGTGCAAAGATAGTATGTTTTCAGGAGGAAAGTGCATCAGACATGCTTGGTCTATTCTCATTTATGGGAAAGGACAGAAATGACAGCGACTCAGGGCAGTCAGTTCCACATTACTGGAAACTTTCAATTAATGTATATTAAAATGTTCCATGAATGCATGAAGCAGTACAGAATGTTGACTAGTTGAATATGTATAAGTCATAATTTTCAAAGCCAGAGGAACCACTAAATTACTTAAAATTCTAGTATCTGTTTTTATAATTAGTCTCTAGAGTACAGACATGATCTTTGCATTTTGCCAAGTTCAGAATACACCATCAATGAAAGCATTTTAATCCGTCTTGATGGTAAGCTAAGAGACCTGCTGGAGCCACGTTCAAAGCAGACACTGTGATAACTATGTTAATGTGCATGACAAAATGTCTTTACCCAGGTAATCTCCTGAAAGATCGTTATGTGCAAGCTGCCAGCCGTTCTCACCAACATGGCATCACAGATTTCCTTTCTAACTTTTCCTCCCCCCTCAATTTAAGCATCATATACTTGGAAGGAATGTTTTCTTTGTTGGCAACTTACTAAGGGACTCAGTAATTCCACTTCAAGGTTTACATGTAATTGATATGCATAGAAGTGTGCACCCAAATGTATGCACGGTCATACTAAAAACGATGGATTTTACAGTGGTTTAAGAGTCAGTAATTGATATATCTCAGCAGTAAGTGGATAAGCTGCAGTACATTCATTTGACTGAATAATGCATAGCAATGATAAGGAATGATGATCCTTGAGTGTATCAGCCAAGACAAATGTCACAAAAGTAACATTAAAGAAAAGAACATCATACAAGAATTGTGTTGTAAGATGGCACTTGTTAAAGCTTCCCAAACTTACAATTTTTGACTGTTAAGCTATAAACATCCTGGGAGCTACAAAGGAGCTTGTGACTTGAGACATCATTAAGGCATCTTCTAACTGCAGATACTGGGTAATGTATTGATCTGAGCATAACTTAGCTGCATTAACATTGTAGAAGTTAAGCTGCATACTTTCTGTCTGTGTATTATACTTACACAAAGTAGTCTTATCTAAAAAGTATAAAAACCTGAAACATCTTACCTTCAGATTCTACCAGGCTGTGTCGCTCAGTGTAACAGTGGTTAGGTTCTCAATAAGAAAGTCTGCTTTCTGTGTTGTTACAAAGATCCTTTGTGGTGTGTCATAAAAGCTATGATAAACTACCTCAGGTAATATTTCCAGGACATTATTTTTTCCTTCTGTGTAATTATTTTTAATAAGTTTAATTTTTAAGGGACATGTTGCATATTGAACCCAGGGTGTAGGTCCATGTTTCGCTGCTGAGATAGTCCCTGAGCCCTTTCTTGTAGAAGATTAATTGGGCCTTCTCAAAGGTGATTTAGTGAGTCTCCTGTGGCACATCTTACTGCAGATCATATTGGCACCCAGCAAGAGTTTGGATATTTTGAAAGCAAGCTTTGCTGTACTGTGTGATTTACAGGCCAGGTTTTTGGAAAGCAGTTTGTTTTATTCTTTATATCACTCTATTATTTATATATGGCTTCAGGACAAGTGAAACCTATAGTCTGGTTATTGTCAGGATATGGAGGGAGCCAAAACAGTGTGGAAATGTAACTTTGCAAATTCTTTCATGTGACAGTTGTAAGCATGACTTTCCAGAGTGTGTATTCAATGTGCTTGGATATCCTGTCCTGGGGAAGAGACACTGTCACTTTTCAAAAGGAAGAAGAAATAAAACCAGCTCTGGAATTGGGCCAAATCCCACGAGGGCCACCTCTTGGCAGTGCCAATTTGCTTAGCGTCTAATCTGCAGCAGTTCTTAAGCCAAGGTTTCAGCAAAGTTGATCCTGGTATTCTTCAAAGTAAACAAACTTACAGAAGAACCTTGATTTGTCCAGCTCTTGGAGTATTATCTCCATCTTCTGGCACAGTGGAAAATACAAGCCATACAGGTCAATGTGCTACTGTGGTAGCCAAACACAATCAATTCTAAAATTCTCTAAGTTCAAAATCCTCTTTGGAGAATGGCCCTCCTCCTCCTCCTCTTCCTCCTCCCCCTCCTCCTCCTCCTCCCCCTCCTCCTCCCCTCCTCCTCCTCCTCCCCCTCCTCCTCCTCCCCCTCCTCT
>NW_021620988.1:6547553-6565491 GCF_004785775.1 Grammomys surdaster | reverse complement strand
CCCCTCCTCTTCCTCCTCCTCCCCCTCCTCCTCTTCCTCCCCCTCCTCCTCTCCCTCCTCTTCCTCCTCCTCTTCTTCATTATTATTACCTTCCTCTTCTTTCTAAGATTTATTTATTTATATTTTATGTGTATTTATACAATGTACAGGCATGGTGCCTTCAGAGACCAAAAGAGGGTGTTGGGATCTCCCTGGACTTGGAGTTACAGATAGAAAAAAAAACCTGAACTTGGGACCTCTGCAAGAACAGTAAGTGCTCTTATTTCCTGAGCCTTCTCTCCAGTCCTACTACTTAATTGAGTCACTGCAGTAATTAAATTTTGATTCACCAAACTTATGCTATGTAATCAATTTATACTTAATACTATCCAATTTTATTAATAATGCTTAACACATTGTAAACAACTTTCTCTTTCAAGACTTTTTTTTTAAATAAGTGATCTCCCATGACAGAAAATTAAAACCAGCTAGGAAATTTGTTGTGTACTTATTTAGACATCAAATCTTGTGCTAGTATAAAAAGACTTAGACTGTGGGAGTACAGAAGTTGAAAACAAAAACTATCTCCAAATAGCTGGGCAGAAGTGAGGGATTCTGTTGCCAGATGGTCAACCCAGGGCTTAATGTAAACATTCAGTTTCTGTACCAAACCATCTCACCCCCAGTGTTCCCAATGGGTGCAATACATTTCCAGCTCATTGTGTATTCTAAATAATGAGCGCAGGTAAACCTTTGAGGTTCGGCTTGGCTTGAAGCAGGATTCACATGATTAAATGCTTGTTCAAAACTCTTTCATCTGGAAGCCTTGCAAGAAAGCTTGCTTGCTTTTACTGCCTTTCCTAAAGTGTTTCAGTATTTCCAATTTGACTTCCATCTCATTCCAAGGAGCAAAGAGACACTGGGAATGATTGGTCTTTCATGGATTTCAAAAGGAGTTCTGGGTTTGATTTTGATTTGGCTTTGTTTTCAATTTTCTGACCCGGATGCCTCAGCCTTTGGAGAGATCTCATAAAATACATAATTTTATCATTCTGATGGTAACTATATTTGCAAAATAAGTTGGAGGAATTGAGCCAATTATCCACATATTTCAAGCTGGAATGCCATTTTGTCTTAATTATCTGGATGTTTCATGAAATTGAGGATTTGGGGAGAATGCTTAGTAATGCTCAAGTTGTTCATTTTGAATGACATAACTTTGTTTGCTAATACAGTATTTAATTTAGTTTTAATTACATTTTCTCACATATGGACAAAAACACTTTTACTAAACAAATCCTCAAATATCTCCAGCAATGGTCTGGAGAGATGACTGGTGGTTTAGAGCACCTGTTGCTCTGGCAGAATCTGACTTTGATTCTCAGCGTCCACATGAAGGTTCACAACTATTCTAGCTCTAGTTCTAGGGCATTTGTTGCTATCTTCGGTCCTCCACAGACACCAGGCATGAATGTGTCATGTATACATACATGTATGCATAACATTCATATACATACAAATTAAAATAAATTTCAAAATCTCTAGAAATTATTTTCTACTTAAATTCCTTCTTTGGGTAGTATTTAAATGTTGGATAAGGTAAGCTGGCTTTACTTTTGCTCTTTTTTTTTTTACATAAACTAAAAACATTCTATTCCAAGGAATTAAACATATATATATATATATATATATATATATATGTGTGTGTGTGTGTGTGTGTGTGTGTGTGTGTGTGTGTGTGTGATGAGAGACAGAGACAGAGAATCTATATCATCTATCTATCTATCTATCTATCTATCTATCTATCTATCTATCAATCATGTACCTATATATGTATCATCAACTGAAAATATGAATAAAAATTAGGTAATAAGCAAGTGACTATTTATTATTAATGCATAATTATTAGTTGTGAAAGAATCCCACTTAATCCTTGGAACCTTTCTGAAAATACAGATTGAAGATATCAGCTAGGTATCTTGGCTACCTTGTTAGTTAGTACCATTTACAGTGAGTGAGGCTATCAAACTTTTCTCAGGCATTTCCCAGCTTATAAGAGACCCATCCATCCTTAAGGATGAATTCTAATGGAGAGAGTCCTGTCTCGAGAAGGCAGGTTTTCAGCAAAAGTGGACACAGAACAGCTCAATGGCAGGGAGTGATCAATGGAGCAATGCCCATGAGAATAAAGAGCAGGCTGGGTAGCCTGAGTGGTAATCCTTGATCTGCCAGCTTCTTAGCTTGCTCTGTCTCAAAGAGTACAGACAACCTTTCTGGAGGAAGTTCAGCCATCGAAAATCAACTGATCCCAATGAAACTGCCCTTGCGTGTCTTCTATATGCTGTTAGTGTACATTGACTACACTACCTTGATAACTTAAGCAACTCTGCATAATCTTTATCAATCCTCCCTTTTGTGTGTCAGTTATCTCCATGCCTTAGTAGCATCCATGAAGATTTTGAGCTCCAGGAGTTTTATTCAATCCTTTGTGAGCACTTCTGTTGCTCACCATTTTGCTAACTCAATATTCAAGAATCCAGTGTCTCAGTCTTTCAAAACACAGGCTGAATTCAATCTTGCCTAACTTTGGTTACACAAACAAATTAAATAATTGAACTTTATTTCTAAAAACAAAAGGCATGACATGCTAATAAAAGATCATTGCAAGGACAACGAGGAAGATACATGTTTTGCTCAATAATCTGGAGGAAAGATAAAGAATAAAATTTGTGTTCACGTTTAAAACTAGATTGTTGCTCAGCCCTGAAAATATCAAGTCCTGAAATGCTTGGGTGCATTTCCTCAGTGATGACATCCAAATATCTCACTCAGATCAAAAATAAATCTACTTGGAATATGGGTTCGTGAATTTAAGAGTATTAGCTGTAAAACCTCTGGAGAGGACAAATTGGTTAGGCCTTGAGGTCAAATAAACACATGGGTGATGGCTTATGGAATGTAGCAACCAAAGGATTTCATGGCTTTGCTTGGGAGCTGGGTGTCTCTTTAGGAATTCTTAAGGCAGCCTCCTAACCATCATATAAATCAACCTCAAAAGTAAATTCCTCCTATTTCCCAATTGTGGCTGTAAATGGTCATCTGTTATTTTGGAATCAGTTTCGTTCAGAGAAGCAGGGAGAACAGTCCTTTTATGGTATGCTGTAACTGGCAGGGTTGGCACAATAACGTTGCCACACACTTAGTAGTAACACGGATGCTCTGGCATTTGTGCCATGACCTCACAGACCGGAATTCTGCTTGTGATGAGGTGGTGAGTGTAATATATCATGTTCACTCAGGAATATGCTGAACAATTGCTCCATGCTTCCATTTTTACGACGCATCCAGGTACTTATTGCAATACCAATAGGAGCTCAGTGCTACATGCTATGAATCATCAGGACCATACCAGGGCTGGAACATGGCAGTGCTTGTGATGCTAGCACAGGCATCAATTCTTAGTTTACACTTTTTCCCTATTGTATGATTTATGGCCATTTTGTTGCTGTTTGAGGGCCCTGAAACGAAGCAGGAAGGATTAGGAATTTTATCAAGAAATTTGAAGGCTTTGGGGGAAAAAAGGATATTGAAAACCACAGAAGAATTTATTTTTTCAGATCATCTGAACAATGTCAGAGATGTTGATTCATCCAGCCGCTTAGCTGTACCAAAGTGGTCCTCTTTGTATTTCCTTCTTTTCTTTCTTTCTTTTTTTTTTTAAAGTCTCCCTATAGAGTCTAGGCTGGCCATTAACTCAGAGAAATCCTCCTGCCTCACCTCAAAATGCTGGGGTTACAGGCATGTGCCACTATATCAACCAGAATGCATTCTTTTGGATTTTCCTTAAAACAACTACTTAAGAACTGTGTCAGCACCTGAGGTATGGACAGAGGCAGGGGTTTCTTCTGCTTTGGAGGGTACCATGGTGACAGGACATGATTTGTAATTTCTATGCCTGCATCTCCCCATGTTTAAGGTGTGGTTGGATGAGAAATGGGTATAGATTCTCTTTGCTCTTGGAGAGAGACTCAGTAGCACCTCTTTGGACTGGCGATCAGATCTCTGTTTAATGTAGACAAAGAAAGGAGGCACTCATCGGACTTCTTGAGTTTCTTCCGTGAATTTTCATTTCTTCATCTTCAGCTTTTTATTTATGAACTCCTGTGGATAATGGAAAAGAAGAGGGTTTAAGTGGATCCAGCCAATAAATATGGGATGACTCTGATAATGCTTTCATAAATTTGAGTAGAAAAACTTTAACCTACCACAGAGAACCTCTTCAACCTAAGATTCCTTAGGGCTATAAAATGGTAACTTCTCCTACATGTTAGGAAAAACAGGTTACTCCACATAGTGGTTCCTCCTCTTTTCTTGACAACAATTGTAAGAGTGTTTCATTGTATTTTATTTTACTACCTTGTTTTTAATACTAGTAAGCTGGTTGTGGTGACTTAGGCTTGAATCTCAGTTCTCAAGGAGCTGAAGCAGGAGAATCATCCTGAATGTGAGGCCAGCCTTAGACTGCAGTGGGCTTTAGACTATCCTGGACTACAGTAAAACTCTTACTCAAGATAGAAACCAAAAATGGAACAAAAAATAAAATTATTGATAGCAAAAGATGCCATATTAGTGAGATCAAAAGAGATATTCATTAATTGCTATTATTATAGCAACATAAATTACTCTGTGCATTGCCTTGAGCAATCCACATAAAACAGTAATAAATCATCAATAAATATAAACTTTATGAGCTAACAAAATATTATACAACATGAAAATCATCTAATTACACATTCACATATATGGGAATGACTTCTATTATTGTTTTGACACAGGATTTCACTGTTTACTTCAGTCTGTCCTTGATCCCATGATCCTCCTGGCTTTAGCTTCTGAATGCTGGTATAGCAAGCTGGCATCATGCCATCTAGCTAATAATATTGTTTTGAACCAAATTTAATTAAGAAAGGACATCGTATTTGTCAACTGCATTTGCTAGTGTACATTGTATCTAATTAAGGGTACCTATTATGTATATATAATTTTGAAGTGATGACCATTAATTAACCTTGGATATTATCATAGCATAATGTCCTTTGCTGTTAAACTAAAGCGATTGACAGAGGAGTGAGATTTACTTCTTCATACCAGTATCCTTAATAAAAATTATCATTTTACTCTTTAATTAGTTAACCAAAATCCTTCGAATTTTCCTGGTCTTACTGGGACCTTCAAGGGATTGGCAAGACAAGGAGCACCAATGCCAGGGGATCACAGAGGGGCAAAGATGTGGCACATGGTGTTAAACTTAAAGAAGGAAGAAAGGGAAGGTAGAACTGAACATCAGTTCATCATGCATGGGGGAAGAGTCCATGAAGTCTCTCCCTCCCTGAGTGACTGTTTACAGTTAATGGTTATTGGGAAAGGAGTTTCAAATTCTTCTGTGGTGTAGCCACTGATCAGGTCCTTTTCTTCCAGTAAATAACCACTCCTCCCACTCCAAGGGATGAAACTCAGCAGATCTCATACACAAAGTAGGAGAGGTCTTGTTGGGTTCCTCCAGCAAGGGAGGGAGGGAACATGGAGGGAGATGGGGGTGAAAATGTCTCGAGTTCACTATGTAAATGAATGAAATTGTCTACAAGATGACAAACTGAAGAAGACACCGACTCATGGACTGCACATATCACACAAAATCTAGGGCATTGAACCTTCATGATTTTTAGGCTGAATTCTTTGACTTATTTAAACAGGTTTCATTTTTGCCTATGTTGTCTTGTTGCCGAACTTATCTGGATAATGGATAAAATTATGAGCTTTTATGGAAAGATGAAATCCATCGGGTGAGAGAGTCGTGATAAAGTGAGCCATTAAATTAGAAATATAAGTTCCGACTTAAAACACACCAAAGCGCACGCAGCCTTACGAGGTTTATACTTTGGCAGAGAAACCTGGCTGTAATCTGTTTTCAAATAAATAGATTGTGGACAGCTGTCCTGATATGCCTGGCAAAATGACGATTTAATGCTGATTAGGAGAGAAGGCCTTTGAAGTAAGCGAGGCAGCAGCCCCTACTGATGTCTTTAGTGATCATTATCAGTCTCTCCCTGAAGGATGACTTGGTGCCAAAAGCTCTTTGCTCCAAGCTGGTTAAGGTGGATTCGGGAACCCAGGCTTCGTAAGCCTGAAAAGGTCTTCTCATTCACAGGCCTCTGGTGTCTGATCCCTTTAGGATAGTGAATGTCTGAGAATAAACAGACGCAGCCCTTTTCAGGGAAGGGCAAGATCCGCATCGTAGCATTATTTATTCATCATGAGAACAGCAAGCGAACACGTACTCGGCAGAAAAATCAAATCAGTGTTCATTTCGTGGAGCAGCTGCCTTTGGCAGAGAGAATGCATTGAGTTCTAACTTTGGTAACCGAGCAATTATAGATGTTGTTGGTTAGGGATGCAAATGAGCGACTGCACTTTTTTCCAGGTTGTATTTTCCCTTGCAATGCTGACATCAAAATCACCTCGACACTGATGAAAATGGATTCGTGAAGGGTTGGAAGGGTTCTAGCTTGTCCACAAACTGGTAGGTTCGCTAATAGTATTTTATGCACCAGTTAACCTTGGCGACTAAATCTGCATTTCTTCATGTTGAAGGGTAAAATGGATTTATCTCAAGTCAGTGTCTCTGGCTACCACACAGATTATTATTTTATCACAAGCAGAGGTTCAGATACTATTGAATATATAAGATTTTAGGTGCTAATAAAATTAATGTATATTGCAAGGATATCTTCAGACAATGAAAAACATATGTAACTTGGACATATATTACCTGATTTGTGAAACAGTCAATATTACCTAGAATCTCAGTTACGTTACTTTCTCCCCCATAGTGGTAGGGACTGAACCCTGAACCTATCGCTGGAATGTTCCACCCTTGACCTCTGTTGCCCACCCACCCTCCCACCCCTGGAAACCATTCATAACTATTTGCTTTGTAACCAATGTCCCTACATTTGTGATTTCTGGGACCATGAGTGGGTATTAACTCAGCCTCAGAAGTACAAAAGGAAGATAGAAAGATACATTCCTTGTAAATGGCTAAAAAGATTAAGAAAGCACATACCAAATCTTGAGTAAGGCATGTCAAATGTATGTGTGTATGGACTGAATATAGCTTTAAGAGCTGATAAATCAGTGCAATGATTAACTTGATCTACCTATGCACCCATCATTCAAACTACCTTTCCTTCTTCCCATGTTTTAATGTAGTAAAATTATACTTTGGGAGGCCTGCTATCGTATTTAACAATACTTGTCAGCAATGCTTGTTAATGTATGCGTGTATGCTTATGTAGCATGCTGGTGTGGATTTTGATAGTATGGTGCCTGCTTTGGAACTTTTAAAGCAACATTTACCTTCCTAACTTCATGATTTAAAAAAAAAAATCAAAGCTTGATTTTTTCATTATTTTATCCATACATTCTCATTATTTGAAATCCACAGCATAAAAATGTAAAAACAAACAAACATTATTGTATGAAGCTGAAATTACAGCAAAATAAAACTGCCACGCTAGGTTGTGAGAGAGCAGCTCCAGGTTTCCTGTCCTCTCGTGTGGTCATCCATCGCCACAGCATCCGTCTTCAGCTTCCAATAGCCCCTCACTAAATTTCTTGATGTCGGTGGTTCCTTCTGTTCAGTCTCTGGCCTGGTGCATAAATCTCTCCAATAGACATGAAGCATTTTCAAAGACTTTATTTTTCCTATGCTTTATTCCTTATTCATAACAACTCACTAAGCTCTGTTCTCCCATCTGCAACATTTTTTGGTCTCCTCTCTGAAGCTTCCATGTCTACATTTTACCTTCACTTTGAGATTAAGCTGAAAGCTTATCTGTATGTAAAATTCCCGTTAAAATGCCTGAGGAGTATACATTCTAGAGCCGGCTATGAGAGGTGCTTAACTCACAGGATGTAAAGAATTTAGTTTGTACAAATGGAAACATTGGGATTGGTTACACAAGTTAAGATATCAGAGCATCTGCAGTCTTTGTGTAGCAAGGAAAGAAAGGCTAAGATTTTAATGTGTGCCTGCACTAGCAAATGCTTGTGATGACGTTTGGGCATCTTTTAGGACTGTTGTCAGCCATATCAACAATTGCTTCTTGCGTCTTCATCTATAATATATTACGTATAAGCCCACCTTATTTCTCAGTTTTAATTTTCCAATTAAAATTAATCTTACAAGTTGATTTATATGGAAACTATTATTTTGCTTCCCTAAGTTTATTTTTGTCGCCATGCTAAATAAATGACAAGCTTTTGTTTATGAAATCTCACATACACAATGTGGAATCAAGGTTATGACTCTAGTACACTTAATCTACAGATGGATTTTGGATGATGATTCAGACCTTCCTGAAAAAGAATCTAGATCTAAAGGATAAATGATTTTTTTAATTGGCCAGTGGTTTATAAAAGTGCTCAGCAATACAAATTCCACATGTGCTCCAACTGCAGACATATAAAACCAGTGTGACAAGGAAGGATCATTAAGCAATCTGATTTTCTTGTTGGGAGAGTTTAATGCTGTTGGGTATAGTATTAAAATGTAGAATTTGATAGCATGTCTTAAACTTTTAATGATGTGTTCATGAATATAAAACATGCGTCTCCTAGTGACTTTATGACTTCTCCTCTGCATAATTAGTAGTATCTGTTTTATGGGCTTACTGTTGTTTCCTTGATCCCATGAAAATGTGAAACCACTGTAATGATTTACACCATTCCAGGGCTTTAAAGATATGAGCTGTTTCTTAAAATAAATAACAAAAAAATTCCACAAGTGTAAGCCTAGAATTGAAGTCTTAATGTCTGAGGCTTAAGAAGAAACAGGATGTTTAAACAAATACATTTTCAATATTTTGTTTTGGAAGATTTGACTTTTAATAAATAGAAACATGACCTATATCAGTCTTTTATTATTAACATAAAGCTTCCCTCATTATACACAATGTTCCTTCCTTGCAGTTAGAACATTTAGGGGAACTCTTTTGAGAAATTATTATTTGGATCATGTATAATCTTGAGGTTACTAATTTAAGTAATAAAGAGGTACTCATTATTAAACATTAGAGTGCTACAAAAGCCAGGCAAACTCCATTAGTCATTCAAAAATTCTGTTATTAAATGTACAAGAGTGGCTCTGTATCAGTGAGTTTTAGATTTAATTAATTTATTCCTTATGATATAATATAAATTTTTATGTTGTCTTCAGAGCTAAAATAATCATGGTCTTTTTTGGTTATTTTCAGTATTTGGCATCCTAAAGTGTAACACTTTCAGAGATCCATAACTATGTTGGTGCTTTTTTTCTAAGTTGATGACTGTTAGAGAAGTTCTAGAAGTCAATACACTAAACATTACATGGTCATATTAATATTTTCCCTGAAAAGGAAGATAGAGAATCAGCATAATTTGCATTTAATTATTGTTACACATTCTGTTTCATTGCAACAGAGCTATGTTTCAAGGGACACATGAGCCACCAGCTTTTTCATTCCAAACAAATATTCTGTATTATGTCCTTTAATTAGATCGATGTTTGAAAACTTAATAGGTCAATTGTTTGATACTTTGTATAACCTACATAACAGTAAAAATCTTATAACTTTTATAAGTAGCTATTCCTAAGGTAATAGTATGGTGTTATTTAAGGAACAGGTTTTAAGTAGTGTATTTTCAAAAATTCACTAAATAAAAACAGCATTCTAATTCACAATTTAAAATAATCAAGACATTTGATTATTTATACTGAGTCACATAATTGGTGAATTTCCACTATTTCCCCTACCTAATATTTTAATAAATAATCTTATTTTAGAATTATCTTAAAATATTTTGAAGCAATCACAGCTGTAAAGAAGTGGGAGACAGAACAGATATTAGAAATACGATAGTTTTCATTTAAAGTTCATTTCTTCTGGAAACCATAATTTACAAAAGATAGACTTTAAAACACTTTTGTTGTAGAAATATTTAAGATGCAAATATAGTTCATGTATTCTATTCTTGGAAGTCTTTAAGAACTATTTTTTTTGCAACATTTCCTCAATTTTCAACTGAAGACAACATTCAGGGCCTGGCAGTGTAGAGGGGTCCCTGGCATCAACACCCGTAATCAGTTCCTAAACATTTCCTTGTCGTTTTACTAAAATAGGTCATACTATCTGCTCATCAAAAACATCCTATATTTATTTAAAGGAAACTTACTTCACATTTAGGCACATTAAGACCCAGCAGAATTGTGTAAGCTTTTATTTCTGGTTCTAACCTAGAATAATTTATTTTAATACTCAGTCCCTTTCCATATGAATGTTTAATAGTCATTGGCCAATTTCACTAAATTTGGTCTGCTTGGTTACTAAATAGCTGCCTTTAGCAATTATTTGAACTCAGAAATGAGAAAAAGAAATTTAATTGACTATACTGTTAACATCCAAGTGTACTATAAATAAGACTTAGATTCAGATGAAATAAAAAAAATCATATTAAGAATTTGTCCATTGACATCACATCTTTGCTTCAAAGAGACTGAAATTACAATTTTAAGACAGATTAATTTTACTTTTAATTATGAGCATTTGGAGTGTGTGTGTGTGTCTAAAATGCACACGAGTGCAGGTGCCCATGAAGGCCAGAAGAGGGTGTTGGACTCCCTGAAGCTGTATAGATAACAGGTTGTTGTAAACTGGGCTCTCTGGGAGGTTAGCTTGTACTCCTAATCAATGAGCTATCTCTCCATCCCTAGTAGCAACAAAGGTAACACAATACAGGGTCTTAATTTTAGATAACCTTTGAAACTACCATAATCTTATTTCTAGTATCATCTTAATTTCTCCAGGTAGTAGCTTAATAAATGATGCACTTCAATTTCCCAGAAGTAAAGAAGTTGGACAGCTTCTTATTTACCCAATAGTTCTGGGCTTTTTATACTTGTGATATCATTTCTCTGAAGCAATTTTTAAAGTAATCTTTGGTATGAGTAAATGAAATGGTATATATAAACCAAACACTAATATTAAATCATAAAGAATTAAATCTTGGCCAGATAGTTGATACTACAGGATATAGATCATCTTTGACATTTTCCCAGTTCATCACTATTTTGATTGCTGCTTTACACAAATACATAGAACAGAATAGAAGAAATATGCTTAGGGCCATTTCAAAAATTGTTGGAAATCAGCGTGCCAATCTAAATACATTGCAAAAATGAACTATTTCAATATATGCTGACAAAGATGATAGAAACATATTACAAGTTTCTATTTTCCACAATAAAGCATTATGTTTGTATTAGTGCAGAAAACTTTGTATGGGCAGTAAAAACATTGGAACTTTTGACATAAACCCGTCTTAGATCTGAGCATAAGTCTTTCAAGCAGTATTTTTTGGTGTGGTGTAGTGCAAGTGTTGTGTTTACTGAAGTGTGTTCCTATGATATACCATGAGCAAGTGCTGCCAGAAGCATACCTGTTCTTTATCAATTTGATTCTGAGTGAATATTTGGTCATAAACCTTTTGTAGTTGACAATTTTTCCCAACCCTTACATTTGGTTACACAATCACACATGGGCCCGAGATCCATAGTTTAAGCAGCTAGAATCTAGGATGGTACTTGGCAACATAATACATAATTAGGTATATGTTTATCATAGTTATACATAAATGAATTTGTTGTGTTGTCTTTGTAACCTCCAAATATAACACCTTATAATAAAGAATATATTGCGTGTAACACATCTGTAGACCTACACAGGGTTCTCTTGGAATCCCCTCCACCCCCCCGCCATGCTTTCTCATCTTGGTGCAATTATTTCTTCCTTCCTGGAAGAAAGTGACATATGCTGCCACCTTTATCTTTTAAGTAGGACCTATTTGACTTCATCTCTCCAGATTCACTTCAAAAGTCATATTCTTGGAGAGGACATACTTGATTTTGAGAAAAACAAAAAAATTAGGATTGTTAAATGATAAAATTTGTCCAGATTGAGAGTTGCTTGGGAGCAGACACAAATCGTTCAAATAGCCATTTGAGATTATTGATCATGTATTTGGTCCTGGGCAACTCATGTGGTTCTTCATTTACATTTCTACTAGGTGTGTACAAGGAAGATCTCCAAACACCAGTGAAGAGAATAAGGGTTGTACTTCGGTAAATACCTACCATTTAATCCATGGGAATAATATACATCTGGAAAGACACCATTGAACTTGAAAATGTTCCGTAAATGTCTCAAGTTGACATTTCAGAAACTGAAGACACTGGCATCATCAATAGACTTTCATCCTTTCTGTTTTCTCATTAGTATGATCTTTGCTCTTTTAATTGCATGACTCGTGTTGTAGGAATGAATTCTTCTTCTGTGATTTTAGTTGAGCATCATTGGAGTCCTTTGCACATTGCAAGGACTATGGGATTTGAGTTAGGAAGGAAAAGTAGGAGGATATCTTCCCAGTGTAAGAGATAATGGAAGGTCCATGAACATTAATGAGAATAGAGAGACTCACAGATTTGGCTGCATTTAAAAATGTGATATTTATTTAACATGATACATTTTAGAATTTTTACATAGATATTAACCAAGTACTCGAGAAAGTGAAATTTCATAGTTTTTATTTTGGAATATTTTCAATTGATGACAAAAGTACAAAGAATCAGATAAATAACACTTGCCAGAGTAAACATCCAGAAAACTTTTTCTGTATCTGTTTTATTTACTTTTAACTAACTTAAATCTTTAGAGTAATATTACCCCCGGATGCTAAAATGTAAGAGCACATACATGAAACAAACAAAAGCTATGCCTATATCACTTAGTATGTAATGCACAGTCAAATTTACCTACCTGAGGAATGTCCAGAAACATACCTCATACAATATGTGGAGAAGCACTACTCACCAAACTATGGCCAATGGAAACAATGCTTATTAACTAACTATTTTTTCCTTTTTGGTCTTTTGAGACCATGTCTCACTTCTTTTTGTGTTACTCGAGTTGATGTTGAATTAGCCATTCGCCTGCCTCAGCTTCCCCAATGGAAGGGTTTCAGGTACACATTCCACTGTTGAGGAAATTCATTATTTTTGTCACAATTTAATTAGCATAGTTTGTACTCATATATTGTACATAGCACTATATGCAATTTAGTTAAGGAAGAAACAACTTATAAAAATATATGATCTGTATGTTGTGTTATCATTTGAAATGTTAACAAAAGTTGTTAACATCTGATAAAAATTAAATAATTTACACAGATGAATGAACTTAATTTGGAATACTTTTTGATATTGACACACTGGATAACTCTGAGTTTTATCTCCCTAGATTTGATATGCAATCATTTTTTCCAATTTTTTTAAATAAATTTTTTTTCTTTTATCAATTTGTGTCAGATGATATGTACTGTTTCTTCTTTGTGCCAACTTCTGAGACAAGTTATTCATTTTAGATAATCGTTATTTTATGAATATATGAGAACGCCATGAAGCAAAACCAAACACAAATAAATTCTTAATTTAAGCTTTGTGTTTTAGTCTAAATGTATTATTTACTTATTTCAAACACACACGCACATAAAGCAAATATTCAACGTTCCCAATTTCTAATAACAAATGTCACAGAAAGATCAACACACTGCCAAATCCCATCCTTTTTATGCAAGTTTTACACAAAATAACACGTTTATGTAGTTTAATGTACATTTTCATACTGTACAATCTAGTTTTTCCTTCACAAATTATCCTTGTACGTTTTTAACTAAGTTCATACAGCCATGGTAAAATACCCAACTTTTTTTTTTTTTAAGACAGAGTCTTACTATGTAGCTCTGGCTAGCCTCAAATTCAGAGATTTGCCTGCTTCTGCTTCCCAAGTGCTGGGATTAAAGGTGTGTGCCACCATTCGTTGTCCCTCAACTTTCTTTAAAAGTTTTAACTATCTTTATTGGATATTTTTATTTTATTTACATTTCAAATGTTATCCCCTTTCTCGGTTTCCCCTCTGGAAACCCCTCACCCCATCCCCCATCCCCATTTCTATGAGGGTGCTTCCCCATCCCGCCTCCTGCCCTGGCATTCCCCTACACTGGCACAACGAGCCTTCACATGACCAAGGGCCTCTCCTCCCATTGATGCCTGACAGGGTCAGGGACTAAACCACCAACCAAAGAGTACACACGGAGCAACCCATGGCCCCAGCTGTATATGTAGCAAAATCCCATCCTTGATTTCAAAACGTTATCTTTTGCATAGTTCCATTATAGCCTAGATCACAGCAGCAGGAATGGAGGGTGATTATTTTGCTTTCTATAGAAGTGACTCTTCAGGATACGAGACACTTCTCTCTGAAAGTGATTTTCCATAACTGAGGTCCTACATCTCGAGATTAATTTGCCTTAGAGTGAAGGTTTTTCAATTCCTTCTTGCGACACCAGCAGGGACTTTAAGGGGACAGGCAGGTCAATGGCCCTGGGTGTCAAACTACCTCCTATTTTTGTACAAAGACTGGATGTTCAAGGTGAGAAACAGGGTCACTCAGAGGAAGCCATCTTTTTAGCAGCAGATATGGCCAATGAGAAGTTCCTTAAAAGCTAACTGTATACAGAGTGCTGCTCTCCCTGACGATTAGATATGGAGCGGTAGGATGGGGTGAGACTCGGACATGGTGTTCCTTCATTTTGCCTGCTCCCTTTAGAAGCAAGTGGGCCTCAGTTGCAGATCTTCCAATTAAGTGATGTCTTTAGTGGTGCGTTCTGGTGCGGGTGCAGTTCTTTCTGTGAGGCCTGAATTCAAACTCAAACCCTAAAACATGTGAACACAGCTTCAGAGATAACATACTACAGCCACAATAAACACATTTTCCCTAATGAATTGGGATTCTACAAACAGCAGCAGGTTCAAAGGGCAGATATTATTGTCTTTGCAGTGTGCTTTTATAAAATTTTAGGAAAGCCATAAATTATCTAAAGGCTTTCAAGTTCTTTTCTATTTAAAACATAGTAGCAGTAGTTATTCTCCAGGTAACCAACACACCACACACACACACACACACACACACTCAAAGATAAAACACAGCTTTTCTCTTAAATGAGGTAGCTGAAGCACACCAGATTTCTGTTTCTTTAAGGGTGAAAATGGCTAAAGTTTGGTACAGTCCAATCCACATATGGATACCATATTTACTTGTTGGACTAAATGTTGTGAAAATGTGTTTTGGTGAATTATTTTTCTTAATGAAGTTTATGTGAGCACACTTACTTGGACTAAAAAACTCAAATTAATGAGATATTCTGTTAAAAGATAGCCTTATATAAAAGCAAAAGGAACATTTTTTTTTCTGACACAGATCACCTCTGATTCATTTCTTACTGCAAATGCTGATCCGTTGTGCTGTTTCTGATTATCTTCAAGACATTGCCTCTCAATAAAGCTCTATTCTTTTTAGTGATTTCCAATACTTCTTGGCACATCTCTGTAAAGTCATCTTTATGGTTTTATCAGGCTCCAGTGACTTTTTGACCCCTTTCTCTACCATGGATGATAAAATTAACGAGGAACTGCTTTTGATCCCTGGATACTTACCTGATGGTAAACCAAAAATAACAATGTGTCTGTTTTCTTTATATTTAGAATATTAATTTTTTCCTCACTCAATAAATTTTGTTGAATTTATTTAACCATTCCAAATATAGATGCTTTGGCTAGTCTAATCCTGTAGGTTCTCAGGATACAATGAGTCAGAGAAAGAAGGCCTTTCTTCAAACAACCATCATGCAGTTAAGGTATCTAAAGAAACATTACTAACTAGTAAGAGATTGTGTATACACCTGTAATCTAATCTCAGCTCTAGAGAGTCTGAGGCAGGAGGATCAGGAGTTCAAACCCGCCTGGCTACCTAGGAAGCCTGAGGCCTGCCTGGACTATTAAAGTTTGTCTCAAAACCAAAGAAAGCATAGGTTGAAGTGATGAATGGGCAGGAGTAACTAACTTTGTAGGTGAAGTGAATTTCTCAAGGTACGGAGTCAACTAGCAGAACAATCAAAAGGCCTGGAGGTGAGAATCTGTGTGGAACCTCTCCAACTCTCCACAGCCGCGGCTTGAACTTTTTGAGCGGCTTAGGTAGAAATGAGATAAAGAGAGCTGACAGTCTTATAGCCACAGTAGAGATAACCTTAATTTGCGCTGCAGTGATCACGTGCCTCATAATCAACAGAAATTTGTTCTCATGGCTCTCGAGACAGACTCAGAGCAACATACAGCATCATTGGTTTCCGATATGGACCCTCGCTGGGCACAGACAGCTAGCTGGAACTTCATTCGTACACTGTGTAAAGGAGAATGAGATCACTCTCTGGGTCCCCATTTAGTGAGGGCATTGAGTTCATTCATTAACTTTATCCTGGGGTTTTAATCAATTGTGTCTCAAAGCTACAGCCTCCCGACACCATTACGGCACTGACATATCAAATTCCATTCTCACAAACATTCTGCAGTACTGAACAGTACTCAGTGTACGCGTTTCGTTACTGGGGCTAGGGAGCATGAAGCACATACCAACATCCAGACCATCGCAGAGCTCGCTCCTTTGCTTGAGTCCGTAGACGCAACAAAAGTTAAAACTAATCATTTCAGGAACATGGAGAATAAATAGAAGAGATGTGTGCCTTGCGGGGATTTTTTTTTAAAGTTTTATTTACGTATTAGTTATATATATTGAGTACAGATAGACCAGAAGAGGGCATCAGATCTCATTGCAGATGGTTGTGAGCCACCATGTGGTTGCTGGGAATTGCACTCAGGACCTCTGGAAGAGCAGTCAGTGCTCTTAAATGCTGAGCCATCTATCCAGGCAAATCTCCCCCCCTCCCGCCCCCCGCTTTTAGGGGCCCAGGTTATCATAGCCCAGAGTGGCCTTTCAGTAGGTGTGTAACTGAAGATGGCCTTGAACTTTCCATCTACCTCCTTCTCCAAAAGCTCAAATTACAGAACTGTGCTGTTCTTACTGACAGGGAGTTCTCTGAAGTGTGCCCTGGAATTAGGGATTTGAGAGTCTGGTGAGAAAGGTGTGGTTGCGAGTACTGGCTCTACCACATACTTGCACTGTGACCCCGGTCAAGAAAATTTTTCTAAACAGTTTGTATTTAAATCTGAAGAACTGGGCTAGTACTGTTCATTACTGCAGAACGTTTGTGAGAATGGAATTTGATGATATGTAATAAAATCCAACATGACAGTTTGAATATAAGTCTAAGTAAATAGTAGTTACTGCTACTATTATTTAAAATAATCAGACACACAAAATGCAATACTGAATCCTTTCTGGGAGTGCCTTCATATTTCATTACAGAAGCTATACTACATGCACTCTGCATTTCTTCTATTATTATCATGCACAGTATACTTGAGACACTTTCACACTTAAGTATTTTCACATATAAACAATGTAAAAGAACATTTTTGGATGTCAGTGGGAAGCTAAAGATTGGGCCACACAGCAAAGCATGCTGTGGTCCTTGCGGTGTACACAACCTACTTGAGTCAATGGGTGTTTTTATGACTAAAGAGCTGATGTGTCAAAACTCACTCTATCTAGGAGAGCAAACAAAAAGCAGAGGAGAGTGAAGTGGTTTTTCCTGTTCCTTTTAGTGTCAGACTTGTCTGTGTCTTAATTAGTACGTCCCAGGTTATTGTATCTTATTCATATCTAGTGGACCAATTAGATCACAGAGACTCTACTCACAGAGTTAGCTTCAAATGAAAATTGAGGGAACATTACTCCAAGTCCTTTCTTCCCTTTCCTCCCCTGCTCTCCTCTTATGTCCTCTCCCCTTCCCTCCCTTCCCTTCCCTTCCCTTCCCTTCCCTTCCCCTCCCCTCCCCTCCCCTCCCCTCCCCT
>NW_021620988.1:6508426-6547453 GCF_004785775.1 Grammomys surdaster | reverse complement strand
ATGCAAATATAGAAATCATAGGACAAAGTTGGGCATCAGCTGACTTCCCATCTTATTTAAGATAAGGTATACTAGCTGGCTTTTTTTCCCCCATTGCATACACCAGGCTAGATAGTCCACAGGCTCCTAGATATTGACTGACCTCTACCTCCCATCTCCCTATAGTGGCACAGGAATTACAGCTTTTGCATAGATTCTGATGGATTTATACAAAGGTCCACCCTTGCACTGAAATGCCTTTGAGGCATGAGCTGCCTCCTTAGCTCTACTTCTGGTTTTCTACCCATGTCTACATCCCACCCCTTACTCCAGAGTCCTCAATTCTATTCAAAAGCCTACTAAGATCAAGTCTCTGACCTCCATTCATGGCTCCATCTATAGAAACAGATGTGTCTCTTCTAGGAGCAAGCACAATCATTCTTTGAAAAATTTCCCCACGTGAACCTTTGGCAGAGTAAGAGCACTAACAACAATAAAATAATTTCTTTCTCTTTTGCTTTAATTTTACTAGTTCCAATTGTTTGACTTTAGTGTTTTATGCCAAAAGGTTTTCTTAAGATAGGCGAAGAGAGAATGAAAAAAAATAGAAGGAAACTTAAAATATTTATCCTACTCTATAACACATAGGAAAATGAAAAGAAGGAAGGAACTTCCTTTAATTCTGGCCTCAGAGCTCATGGAAGGCAACTTTCCTAGTTGCTCTTGGTTACTAGAGTGTTCATCATCAGACAACAGAGTACTTTGTTGCCTGCACTTTGAAAGGAGAACCAGTCTTTGTGTACAGTTCCAAGTTAAGCTACTAGAACATTTACTACTAAGAATCCACATGTAAACACTAGAAGAAGATATCTTCTGATCCTAACATTGGTAATAATTTCTGTTTAAACTAACACATTATTTGATTTAATAAAAGTTTGTAAATACCTATTATGTGCCTGGTATAGTAAGCCCTAGGTTTAACATGAGCCCCCTGCATTCTGTAATTCACAGTATATTGAAATGCAAAGATAAATATACACATATGGAGTTGAATGCTTTAATAAAACCATTATGGGGTGCTGGGAGAAAAAAAAAGAAGCCTTAGGATATACTTGTACGCATGCTGAAGGGAGTGGTTTCAAGCTTATCAGGGGCAGACAAAGAAGGGAACTGAATGAAGATATAACCATAGTGATAAGCATGTTTATCTTACACTCACAAGTCCGTATCAGAGGAACGTCAGCAATATTCTGTATGACTAAACCCCACTGGCTGAGTGTTCTTACAGAGAGCTAAAATGTGTACTATCTCATTCTCCGGCCCTTTTGAATTATTATCTAGTCTAGAGAAGATCCCAAAGTTTTATTCATAATCTCATCTATGAAACGCTTTGTCGTCAACAGTGAAAACACAAGACTGAAGACTGGCTTCTCAGTAAATACGTTCTTGCTTCTTGTATTAACTACAAATGCTGTTTAAAAAGTCGTATAATACCATTCCAGCAACTGCTAAGCTGTGGGGTGAAGGTCGAGGCTGTGAGGTAAAGTCACAGAGCTGACTGAAAAGAACTTTTCACAAATGATTTTGGCATTTTAAATGACAGTGTTTTTTTTTTGTTTTTGTTTTTATAGTCCTGCTACTTTCCCATCATTCTTTGGATGAAAATATTATATTCTCTTCGTTCTTCTTTTAGAATTAAAGAAGTCCTAATAATTTTATTCTTTGGCGTTAGTGATAGAATACTTGTTTGGAGATTGTAAGCTGTGCTCGGTCCTGAGTAACTTGTGATTTAAAATGCCTTTTGTAAATCTGATCAACATGGCCACTCTTGGGTAGACATGACTAGTGGGAAAGGGATGGGGCTATGAATCTATAAATCTATGAATCTATAAAGTACTGCCACAAAGAACCCATTTTTCTTCCTTTGCTTTTTGAGGTGTCGTCTATACAGTTTCACAGAGCAAAGGAGAATGTGTGTCATGCAAGTTGAAAAAAAATATTACAAGGGTGTACAAGTGAGGCTCATAAAAGACCAAATGTATGTGGTGAGCCAGTATCCAGTAATGCAAAACAAAACAAAAAACCAAAAGCGACAAAACAAAATGAAACTCCTCACTAAGGAAGCCCTGCAGTGCAGAATCTTTAATCTAGAACTGAGGAAGATGGAGAGCGTAAAAACCATGCTCCACAACCAGTCTTTGGTTAGCAGCATGGAGGGCTGACTTTGTGACAAAGGACTACGATGGATGGGTAAGTGCCTTTACTGCAGGAATAGCATTAAAACTTTCTATTTGTAGGAAACAACGTTTGGGGACAGGAATTATTATGGCATAGACTGATAACTGTGTAATGTGAAATTCAAGGGCAGCTTTTTTTTTTCCCCTGTTAAGTCACCTGGTAGAAAAGGGAAACAATAAATTTAACCTTCCCCATTTTTCTTAGAAGAACTTCTGGATGAGAATTTAAAACATATTCTGTAAGTTTTCAAGTCAAGATTCCAATGACATCAGTGGATTTGTCTGATTTTTCTAATGAAAGGCAAAATTAATTTTAATTTAAAAAAATCAGCTTTTTTTAACCACTAGGTGGCATGATGTGTTTTTTCCAACACTTTCAACAGAATTTTAGTATCTTCCTGTCCTTGCTCCTTCCTTTCCTCACTTTCTCACTTCCTCTACAGACACACATGCAGACACACACACACACACACACACACACACACACACACACACTTTTGTAGAATTTTTGTTTTTATTCTATGTAATAATTTGACATCACCAGTAAAACCAAACATCCTTTTTCCAACTTCTTTCCAGTGGATAGTCTCTGCTTCAATCACACAGATCTGCTTTGTCTACCATGTGTGTGAGGGGAAACCGAGGTAGGTTTTAGCTGTTCACTTTTAGGTTAATGAATGGTGCACAAAGTCTCTCTTGCTCTCTTTCTTTGAAAAGAAGTCAAAGGACAGAATTGCAGTTAGATCTTAAGTAGTAACTGATTTGCCCATCGATTGTCTGTGGAGTTAGTTGGTTAGTGAGGAACTACTAATTACATGTGGGTACTTATCTGGATCACGGCATCACTTTTATTCTATCTTAGAAGACAGTAAAGGGAAAAGCCTAGGTCAGAGTCCTCAGGATGTGTTGACTGAATTGGTGAAGAGAATAGGAAGTCACTGAACACGCTTGGTCTGAGAGGTCCTGGAGATGGAGCGCAATGAACAGAATTGGAACTGAACAGCCACATAACCACTGCCTCCTATGTCCTCTTACTCAGCAGAACCTTCAGTTATCCTAGTAAAGAAGATACTAGGAGCAGGGCTCACAGACAACCAGATCCGGCTACTTAGTAGGTATTTCACCTCACTTTCTTTCCAATTCCCCAAGCGCTGTCTTTCTTTTCCTACTTAATGTTATTGTCATGGCTCTAAAATTTTTTGCAGTCTATTTAAAATGGAACTATCTTTTAGAAAGTAAGCACATAGTTTCTTGGCAGGCCATGTGCTCAAATGACGTTTGCTCTCAGGACCATTAAGATATTGAAGTCCCCACGGGGATGGGAATGGGCTTTTTTTTCTAAACTGTTGATGCACAGAATCTACTCCTGGCCAGTCAGAGTCTCTGGGGATAAAGCAGGAACATCTTTATCTTTCAAAAGCTTATAGTGGTGCATGCTGACAACCAAGCCTTTCTGAATTATAGAAATAGGGCACTCTAATATTTTCTGTGAAGCAATATTCTGGTATGGCACCACTGTTTTCCTAGTGACTTGTGCTCAAAATCTGTCTTCCATGACCAGTGTATTTGTGTATAATTACCCCCCTAAGCTCTGTATCCTTTGTTTATGTTTTTATAACTTTCTGCTTTTTCCTTCTATCAATGCTATCATCCCACTTTCAAGTTCCCATCCATTCCTTTTTCCTGACACTGGTAGATATGACTTAATTTTAATTTTGTAACTTTCTCAAATGGCAAAATAATGCAAGGACTAAGAGAAGGAATGATGTTCTCATGTTAAGGAAACACTCTCATTAACTCTATAACTCAAAACCACTAAATCTTGCAAGCAAGATCTTGTTAGCATTTGATAACATTTCGAAGTCCTACACACATACCCACTTGCAACATTATTTGACCGTTAGCTACTGGCCCCACATACAATGATAAACATTGTGTATCTCGTTTTAGTTACTACATTCCTAGGAGTGTGGAAAGCAGACATAGTATCTAACTGTATTAATTAAATTTACAGTATTTTGAGCTCCAGGAGTCATCCTGTTGGAGCTTATACAAAGCAGATAACACAACCCTGCTGGAAAACAATGACAGAATCCAATTTGGTTTCAGGCAAGAACCACAACTAGCCATGGAAATCCTTGAGCATTTAGGGCATGTTTAAGTTCACTTATTTTATTTTTTCATTGTTGATCTGTAGCACGTTGGGTTGTCCCATCAATGTAGCCTTTGCTCCCATGTGTCCATTTAAAGTTCCAGTTATAATATTAGATTAATGGGTTAATTCTTAATAGTCTTTTAGGGGAAAGAATCTAACCGATTTAGCTTGAGTTAGAAAATCAACTCTGGTCAATTTAGTCACAGGTGCCTGAGCTAGGACTACAGTTGTTGTAGGACCTCCCCTTAAGAATGGAGGTTCTCAAAAAAGGAGTCAACATGAGGCAGATTTAGAGCTGTCTACTGTGCTGAAATGTGACTGATAACATTGATATCTTTGATTTCAAACTTGATAACTTTGAATAAGAAGAATGAACACAGAGATCATAACTCTGCTTTACCAGGACTAGAACAATCTCTTGCTACACTAAAACAAAAAATAGAAATAAAAAAAAAAAAATACAAAAAATCAGTTACCTGCAGAGCATAGGGTGGGAGAGAGACAGTGGGGGCAAGTTCTACTGCATAATCCACACAAATGCCCTATGCCACTCAGAGCATGTGCCTTTTGATATATCATCAATAAAATCCAACAGAAGGAGAGGAAAGAGTAGTTTACACAGAAGGTACTAAGTCTTGCTGATAGCCGATTGGTTAGCCTACCATCACGTGGATATAGTTTACTAAAAAGGAGATTAGTGTTCTGTTCAGGAACTTTTCCCCTGTGCCTAGATATTCGAGGGTCTTCCCCATCTTCTCTTCTATTAGATTCAGTGTATTTGGTTTTATGTGAAGGTCCTTTATCCACTTGGACTTGAGCTTTGCACAAGGAGATAAGAATGGATCAATTTGCATTCTTCTACATGCTGACCTCCAGTTGAACCAGCACCATTTGTTGAAAATGCTGTCCTTTTTCCACTGGACAGTATTAGCTCCTTTGTCAAAGTTCAAGTGACCATAGGCTTGTGGGTTCATTTCTGGATCTTCAATTCTATTCCACTAATCTTCTTGCCTGTGTCTGTACCAATACCATGCAGTTTTTATCACTATTGCTCTGTAGTACGGTTTGAGGTCAGGGATGGTGATTCCCCAGAAGTTCTATTGAGAATAGTTCTCACTATTCTGGGTTTTTTGTTATTCCAAATGAATTTGCAAACTGCTCTTTCTATCTCTATGAAGAATTGATTTGGAATTTTGATGGGGATTGCATTGAGTCTGTAGATTGCTTTTGGCAAGATTGCCGTTTTTACTATATTTATCCTGCCAGTCTATGAACATGGGAGATCTTTCCATCTTCTGAGACCTTCTTCGATTTCTTTCTTCAGAGAATTGAAGTTATTGTCATACAGATCTTTTATTTGATTGGTTAGATTCACACCAAGGTATTTTATATTATTTGTGACTATTGTCAAGGGTGTCATTTCCCTAATTTCTTTCTCAGTCTGTTTATCCTTCGAGTAGAGGAGGGCTACTGATTTGTTTGCATTGATTTTATATCCAGCCACTTTGCTGAAGTTGTTTATCAGGTTTAGAAGTTCTCTGGTGGAAGTTTTAGGGTCACTTAAGTATACTATCTTATCATCTACAAATAGTGAAATTTTGAACACCAATGGCTTATGTTCTAAGATCAAGAATTGACAAATGGGACCTCACAAAATTGCAAAGCTTCTGTAAGGCAAAGGATATTGTCAATATGACAAAATGACAACCAACAGATTGGGAAAAATCTTTACATCCGATAGAAGGCTAATATCCAATATATACAAAGAACTTAAGAAATTAGACTCCAGACAACTAAATAACCCTATTAAAAATGGGGTGCAGAACTAAACAAAGAATTCTCAACTGAGGAAACTTGAATGGCCTAGAAGCCCCTAAATAAATGTTCAACATCCTTAGTCATCAAGAAAATGCAAATCAAAACAACCATGAGATTCCACCTCACACCAGTCAGAATGGACAACATAAAAACTCAGGTGATAGTAGATGCTGGCAAAGATGTGGAGAAAGAGAAACATCCCTCCATTGTTGGTGGGATTGCAAGATGGTACAACCACTTTGGAAATCAGTCTGGTGGTTCCTCAGAAATTGGACATAGCATTACCTGAGGACCCAGCTATACTACTCTTGGGCATATACCCAGAAAATGCTCCAACATATAACAAGGACATATGTTCCAGTATGTTCATAGCAGCCTTACTTATAATAGCCAGAAGCTGGAAAGAACACAGATGTCCTTCAACAGAGGAATAGATACACAAAATGTGGTACATTTACACAGTGGAATATTGCTCAGCTATTAAAAGCAATGAATTCGAGAACTTCTTATGTAAATGGATGGAACTAGAAAATATCATCCTGAGTGAGGTAACCCAATCACAAAAGAACGCACATGGTATTCACTCACTGATAATTGGATATTAGTCCAGAAGCTTGAAATAGCCAAGATTCAACTCACTGACCACATGAAGCTCATGAAGAAGGAAGACCAAGTGTGGGTGCTTTGGTCCTTCTTAGAAGGAGTAACAAAATACTCAAGGGAACAACTATGGAGACAAAGTGTGGGACAGAAACTGAAGGAGGGGCCATCTGGAGACCCTTCCACCTGAGTATCCATCCCATGTGCAGTCACCAAAGGTAGATGCTGATGTGGAAGTCAGGAGGTGCATACTGACAGGAGCCTCATATAGCTGTCTCCTTAGAGGTCTGCAAGTGACTGACATATTCAGAGGGGGATGCTCACAGCTAACCATTGATCTGATCAAGGGGTTCTTAATGGAGGAGTTAGAGAGAATACTGAAGGAGCTGAACGGGTTTGTGGCCCCATAAGGAGAGCAACAATACCAACCAACCAGATCTCCTAGAGTCTAACCCACCAGCCTGGGAGCACATAGGGAGGGACCCATGGCTCCAGCTCTATATGTAGGGAAGGATGGCCTTGTCAGACACAGGTGGAAGAGGAGATCCTTGGTCCCATGAAGGCTGGATGCCGAGTGTGGGGGAATTCAAGGGTGGGGAGGTGGGAGTGGGGGGTAGGTGGGGTACATCCTCATAGAAGCAGGCAAAGAGGGGATTGGATGGGGGTTCCTGGATGGGGGAAAATGGGGAAAGGGGATTACATCAGAAATGTAAATAAAATATCCAATAAAACATTTAATAAATTTTAAAAAAAGGAAAAAAAAAAAAGAAAAGAGATTTGCTGAAGTAATCTTGTGTCCAGGAAAAAAATGTTAAGAAGTTTGAAAACTTTAACCAGTGATTACTAGAACAATGTAATTTCAGCAGGAGGGAAGAATAATCAGAAAAGAACTTATAGCAGGAACACTGTGTACAATCATTTTGAGAAACAGATCCTTACTGTTAGAAAGAAAGCAGCGACAGACAAAAATACAGACAAAAATCTGGAGTTATGGAATAACTGTGTTTAAGGACTGGTGATATCATGAATCAATGACCAAGACATGGGAAATTGGGTGAGCTGCAAAAACCTTTGTCTGGTTCTTTCTTTTGTAACTGTCATTCTGTTGCCCCTAGCCCTTCAAGAAATCTCCCCAGAAAATGAATAGTAATTTTGCTGGTAAATAGAGACAGCTAAAGTTTGAAGGAAAATAATTGAAAGGACTTGGTAATGGCTATCTATCTTGACTACATTGTGTATTTCCAGTGAGACCCGTAGTTTAAAGTTAAAGATCTATTCTCACTTTTTTGTAAAATATAAAAATTTCTTAATGATTGTCTAGCAAAAATTTATCTACAAAGATGAGTGTTTAAATAATCATGACCAATATAACATATTTGTATTCCCTGTACTAAACTATATCCATATAATTGTATTTTTCTATGAACATGCCTTTTTATTGGATGGCATTTAATCTCAAATACTGTAATAATGAAAGGGTTGGTTTTATTTTTCTTTTTGTTCAGAATTTCTTTTAAATTGGACATCTGGTATTTGGCACTCAACTACTAATAGACCAATTGAACACTTTTAAAAGAAAAATAAGTCATATGACTTTCATTTTAATTTTTACTGTAATAGTTTAATGTAGCCAACATATGCTGAGTAATAGCATTAAAATAAAATCAATAAATGAAGGATTAAAATCAGTCTGTGTTCAATTTTTGCCACAACACTAATTAGAGAAAGAATTTTCTGACCAGAATTGGGTAAACTAACAAGTTTTTGAAAATTATAATATAATGAGAAATGCTTGCAGTTTTGCATGCTATTACTGAGAAAAAGAGACTAAGGAGGAATTAGCACACTTACTCCAAGTTTAGGCTGTGGGAGAACAAAGTACAGGAATTCTTTTGCAAGTGTCCATCTGTTAAGAAACATACTGCTCCAAATTTCAAGCCATTTCATGACAAGTTGCTTTTGCTTAGCTATTGATTGCAAACTGGAATAATAGAATTTGACCAAGAATAATGGTGAATTCTTTACATCATAAAGATTTAAAATTTTTCACTTCTCTAACTTGGATATAAGAGAGTATTTCTTAATTCTTGCCAGCCAGGCACCCATTTCTATGGCTTTAGTTACTGGGGACACAACATAAGTTTTTGAGTTAAGCTGAAATCTTGTAACTTTGGAATGTCTGACTAAATGTCTCTAAATAAGGCACTTCTCTGTAAATTGAAATGGAAGCACAATCCTTCCTACATAGAAAGTTAGGAAACAGAAAGTTAATAGGGCAGTATTTCATAGTTTCCTTAATTCCTTCATATATGACAACATAAATAAGAAAATTAAGTGGATCGATCCTACCATATAGATCCTAATTCTACCCATTTTTGGTTTCTATGTATGATTAATAATTCAGAGGAAGTTTTAATGACAACCTCAAAGCTAGACCATGGTAGAAAGAGATGGTTTATGACTTGCAGGACAATTTGGAAAGGTGTTACTCTGTTAAAAAGATTAACTGGCTTTTTGGTTTTACATGAAATCCAAATATCAACATTAAAGAACATGAGCTTGGTGTTTCTCAGTAAGTGAGAAACACGGCTGGTTAATCAGTGCTATTTTTAGGTATTCTCTACAGTTATAATTTCTTCATATGACAGAAATTAACAACAGAATAAGCTAAACCACCACTTCCACACACTAAATTTGCATATTTAGCACTTGAAGAATTTTAGGAAATAGCCTTCTCAAATGCAATTATGTCCTTGTTTTCTTACATTACCTAAATTAATCTCCTATTTCCCAACACACACCTGAAGTTTTAGAATCAATTTTACTTAGATTTGCCCTCTTTGTCTAGACAATCTTAGAAGCTTAGATAGTGTAGGGATAGACTGAAACTTGCACAGCTGGATCATGAATGTTCTAATCCTGTTTGTGTACCTTTTACCTCCTGTACTTCTTTACATCTGATTAAGACAGCACTTCCCATGTTAATTTTTAACAGAAATGAGGTATAAAGGTAGTAGAGTTACCCTAAAAGATACAAACATATATAATGGGAAACTAGGATTTGAAGCTGAAGTGATTTTTCCATCTTTTAATTAATTAATTAATTAGTTTGTTTGTTTGTTTGTTTATTTATTTATTATTCTTAATATAACCAAAGTATATAATATGCATTATGGATTTTCAAGAAGTTTACCATATAACAATTTGATGTTCTTGATATGGTCTTTGATTCACTAAATAATGCTAACAATGAATAATAAATTAAATCTGACCATTTCAAATGTGTGATGTAGATAGTAGGCAGGGAAATGGTCTCCTTAAGGGCAAGAGTTTATTAACTTAGTTTAAATGTGAAAATACCTTAAATTTGGTTATAGGTTGTTCCATTAAGGAAGAAATTGCTATTTATATCAGCTAAGATTCCAACTGTCATAACCACTGATACAGTAGAGCTAAGCTGGCCATGTGTCACAATTTGAAAGTGTTCTGTGGAAGTTTGTGTATTAATGACTTGATTCTCAAAGCAGCCTTGTTCAGAGAGTTTGGATATTTGATAGAAGCAGGAGGGCTCTACCTTGTCTTTGGATTCATCCATTAATGGAGTCACAGATGAAGGACTACTGGGAAGTGGTAAAAGTTGTTGCAGGAGGAGCACAGTTAGAGACTGTGAGTTCTGTTCTGTTTGTTTGTTTAGTTGATTGGTTGGCTCTTCCAAACAGGGTTTCTCTGTGTAGTCCTGGCTGTGCTGGTACTCACTCTGAAGACCAGGCTGGCCTTGAACTCAGAAATCCGCCTGCCTCTGCCTCCCAAGTGCTGGGTTTAGAAATGTGTACCACCACTGCCTGGCAAGAACATGGAATCTTAAGGAGGTATTTCATGAGCCTGCCCCTTACTCTCCAATACCCTTTGTTGGGGACCATGAGTTAATTAGCTTTGCTCACGATTCACCAGATGCCATGATATCCTGCTTTGCCACAGACTCAATTCATTGAAGCTCCCAAACTATGGGATGAAATCATGAACCAAAATAACCCTCTCTTCCTTTAAGTTATTTTCTCAAGTATTTTGTGGCTGTGACACAGAACTGACTAATTCAAGGGCCTTACACCAAACGTGTTAAGTCATGGAAAGAATATCTAATTTTGCTTATCATCTAACATAACCCACATGAGGCAGATTCCTAAAGCCCTGTGCCTGCAAACAAAAAGATCAAAATATTGACTTTTGATTACTTTAAATGTTTGGTTTATTATAGTATTACTGTAAGTATATTTAATCTTCCTTTATTTAAAGATACTTTGCTGAGATAAAATTATATTAGATCTTTTTTGAATCATAGAATCAACTGACCAGGACTCACAAAGGCTCACAGAGATCGGGAAGCCTGGAGCAGATGACCAAGGCCCTCTGAATATAAATTATGGCTGAATAGCTTGGTGTCCCCGTGAGATTGGGGAAAGTCTCTGACTCCGTTGCCTGTTTATGGGACCCTGTTCCTCCTACCAGATTGCCTCGTCCAGCCTTGATGTGATGATATGTGCCTGCTCTTATTTTAGTTTGCTATGTTGTGTTCAGTTGATGTCCCTGGGAGACTTGCTCTTCTCTAAGGGGAAGCAGAGGGAGTAGGAGGGGCTATAGTGGGAGAGGTAAGGTGGGAGACAGAGACTTCAGGGAGGGGAGGGGAGAGCCACCATCAGAATGTAGTATATGATAAAAGAATATTTTTTTAAAAAAAATAGGTTTTTTTTTTCTAAATCGTTGCAGCACTCTGCTGCATTAACTGTGCTTACTAGAGATTTCCACATATAAAGACAAACACATTGTGTCATCTCCTCAGCTGCCCAGGGGAGGAGGTCCCATGACAACCAGAATTTCTTTAGCCTTGTCAATCTTCATCCACTGGCAAAGGGTTTGGACCATATAGCAAATTTGTTAAATGGCTTCAATATCTAACGCAACCACAAGTGTACATACATCTCCCCACCCACAAAAGGCTGTTTCAAATGTAGGCTTATACTTCCTTTAGAATATTTTACCTACTTTTTGGTGCTTAGTTTCATTTTTAACTATATACTATTTAGTGACAAAATATTTGGGTAAATATTTTGTCCAATGGATTTTATCTTTTTGTTTCATTATCCTTACCATTATCCTTTACCTTTGAAGTAATCAATTTCTAAGCATTCTTAAAAGCAAATATAAATAAGTAGCCATATCTGACGGTGTGAAACCATAAGAATGTCCAGGTATTCCAACTATGAGAAGCCACAAACTCCTACGAGAATGGAATAAACCCAGGATAGTTTCATTAAAATACATGCTTCATCTGCTGAGTTAGTATCTGATCTTAGTATCGCTTCAGCCAATTTTTCACAGGAACTTTAGTGATACACCAAGCAATAGAAAACTTAAAAAAATGCCCAATGTCCCTTAATATCCCTTTTCTTTTGTCAGTTTACAGGATTTCTATTCTAGTGTTCACTTGAAGGAAAACAATTCTAGTTATTCACAATAACAAGCCAAAAACTGACGAAAATATATTTGTTGTTCCTTGGTCAATGTCCTGGGCCGGTGAGCATAACATTAAAGAATATGTTCTTTTGTACTTCAACTAACTACCTTATCTGACCTGACTTATTACAGCGCAGTGACTCCAATTTCCTAACGATGGCATTTGTTCCCCAGTATGCACAGATAATTTAGCTTAAAGACAAAGAGTGAACCTTGAATTTGTGAGTCTACCATAGACTACGAGATTCTTGTTTCCTGCTCCAAGGCTAAGGGAATCTGAGGACTTGCTAAGCAATTGCAATTAGAATTTTTTCATAGACTTTCCTGAAAACCCAATAAAAAGAAACAGAAAGGAGAAGCTGAGCCCATTATATTTATTACGGGATCCTAGCCTGGTTTCTATTATGCTTGACAGTATTCAGTTTTGAAGCTAGAGTCGTGTACTAAAAAATTTTCAGTAATTTCTGCAAATATCAAATACTCAATATACAAAAACAATGAAGTGGATTGAGAAAGCAAGAAATCTGAACCTTCCAGGAGCTTAGTCTCAGATGGTCTGACACAGTTTTGTCTCAGTGTGGAGTCATTTTGGCTTGGGTTTAAATCTCTAACTTTAGTCTTTGGTGTGGCATAAATTGTATTTAATTAACAAATTACTGTTCCAATAAACTTGTACCATCTGCAATAAAATCGGGGCACATTTTGTTGTAAAAATGAATACCTGCATCACTGTCTTCCAAGTGCAATATAAACTTGTCTTAAAAAATTGTCGCTTTGTACAGAAGATTGCTTTCTGCATCTTACCCAAATTCTAGATCCCGCCCAAAGCATAACTTTGCTACAATTTCCTCCCTGATAGCTAGCCATATGGGAGAAAACTATGTTTTATGGTATACTTTTGTAAGTGTATCTTTCCATGAGCAAAATCTTTGTCCAATGTTCCCCCAAACTAGTCTGAAAGCAATCTACTTGGAATGCTGTAGAACGTCAAGTTCTCATCTGGGTAACATTTCCTCCCAAACGCAGATGACTTCTTGTTCATTTTTTCCAGGTTTTCTCTTTTTCTAGATGGCAGACTTTAAGTGATCAGATATGGGTTTTTTTTTTCCCTTGAGAATTCCACTAATTACAATACATATGAGAAAAGTTCAAGCCCTGTGGTTTCTAAACTGGGTAACTGATGCTACCTTTAGACAAATGGTACTCATTTAAGGCTAGGTTCTGTGAATTTGTGATTTTACAAGAACCCTTTGGCTTTGGATGGAGAATGAGGACATCTCTGGATTGTCTCACCCCTTTTTAACTATGGGGCTCAGTGTACTTTCCATTGAAGGAGTGAGCACTGTCAACTAGTTAACACAAGCTATCCGTAGGGGGGAAAAATCCCTGAACTTTGAAGGAACAGAATAATTGCACACAAATGCATTCAGGAACCCTATGGAAAATATAGTGTTGTTAACTGGCATGGTTACAGCACAATTTAGCAAGTATGTTAGAACAAATTATCCCTTTTAACCGTAAGCCGTTCTGTTTCACGCTTTTTAATGAAGGCCTGTGCCACACACTAGAATGCTTCTCACCTCATTATTTCTCATAAAAAGCACTGATCCATTCAAAGGCTCCTCATATCTCCCATATGAGCTTTCCCCCTCATTCTGGCAGGACAAGGAGGCTTCTTCCTAGTCGGCCTTTGAAGTAGGTCATTAGAATGTTTACTAGATAAAAGGCCGAAAAAAAATCTATCTGTGTAATCTCACTGCTGTCATGCATTAATGTTCTAGCCTTCCTTCAAAAGCAAAACAAAACGAGGTAAACATAACAAAACCCCAAACAGTTTCTGTCCTTATTTAGAAAACAGGGGATGTTTGCAAGCCTTTTAATGCTATTTTTCCTCTGTGAGTATTCACAACATATTTTCAGAGAAATACTAAAAACTAAGAAGAATTTAATGGACTACTAAAATACAAAGTATGGATCCAATAAAAAGGCAGGCAGGAAAGCAAGCCAATAGGAAGCAAAGCTGATAGGTCGTTTCAGCAGAAATGGTCCAGTTCTTAAATTACATGTATTTTTTTTCTCTATGCAGTGTCTGAAGGGAAACCATGTTGACTATCTTCAGAAATAGCATTATATAGGTTTCTGATTAATATAAATCTTCTTCTAGAATACAATACGAATTCTCCACCCATTTCGGCACAATACATATTATTAATTAACATATATTATGGCTCGTGGTATAGCTCAATAGTAGACAGTTTCCTAGCATATACACATCCATGAGTTCAGTTCCTGGCATAGCTTTGTATGTGTTCAATAAATTGGGAGATGAATGCCTTATTTTTAGATGGTAGCAGTTTGTTAGGTAGGACAACTTATTTCTTGACTCTATGGGAGTACATGTAGCTCTCACAGGGCTAATATGACTACAAGATTGGGCACATGAGATTTGGCACTGAATAAAGGAAAGGTGCTTGCCACCAAACCTGGTGACCTGAGTTCCATCTCAGGAATATATATATATATATATATATGTATATATATATATATCCATGACAGGACAGAATTGATTCTCATACATTGTCCTCTGACAGCAGGCATTTATATTCATGAAATGAATTAAAAATGATATTTTTAAAAGGATTCTACATGTGTATGTGCATAGAGATTTTAAGATCTGATTTTGATTACAATAAAATCAAAACTATGGAAAAGAAAGAACAGTTGGAAAATATTTGGTTGCCATTGCAGTAATTTAATTAGCAAAACAAATATTTGTTCATCTCATTGTCATAAGAATTTTCAGTTGGACCATTAGCTTAATATTATGTATAGCACAGTTTGCCACTTAGGAAAAGTCCATACCAGGTATTAGAGCAGTTGTAAAGCAGAGAGCTAACATCCAAATTCTGTAACGTAACAAAACCCTGAAATTAACACATGGTCTACATGTAAATGATGTTTAAAATCAATGCCTTTGTAGAAAAAGTCCATTTAATGTAAACTCCCTGGTGACATTTCCAACTTTTCTTTGCAGTATCTCCGAGAACGAAACTGATCACCCAGCACAAGACTGTCAAGCCCCACCAAACACTTTGGCTGAGCAGTTTCTAAATTAAATTGGTATTCTCCAGGCACTTTCTAGAAATACAAGCTCAGCTCGGATCACGCTCACAAAGGTACAAGAGGCAAACGTCAGTACTGTACTTAATGGGCTGGAGGAAGCATGTGGTCCAGACTAGTCAATCTCTGCAATAATAACCACACAGCTTTGTTTCATTTGAAAACATAAATCTGTACACACATACTTACTTAGACATCTATCCATGTATACAGAAAAAGGTTGAGCTAATAATAAAGGAAAGGACGAACGTTGGCACCGTGGATGTTGACAGCATTATGCAAACTTTTCAATATTCCCTTGCATGCTCAACTTTAACTTTTGTTTATAAATTCCACTTAGACATAATTTACAACTTCTGTTAACTTAAGCTTGGTTCTGTAAAATCTGTCCAAAAAAATCAGCTCAGAGGGCTTTGAGATGTTACAAGCATATCTAGATATCAAATACCGAGCTGTGCAAATTATATTCACATTGGAAACTTTGAGTTTGTATTTATATACATAATATATTTCAGATCTGATGTTTTAAAATGATGAAATAAGCCTTGTTTCCCTCACCCATGCCTTTTTGAAGCATTTCTGTAGTATCCTTAAAAGGGGCAGAAAGACCAAAACAAAATGAGAGGTTCTGGAAGCTGCCTCTATTTAACAGCACTTTGTAAGATGATTTGGGACTGGGTGGTAAGGTTAAGCAAAAATTCTTAAAAACCAACCATCTGAAGTTTGTAATTTAATGCTGAGATAGTTTAAAGACTTCAACAGTTAAAAATGGTATTAAACTACCTCTGTATCTGTTATTTCGCCCATGTACACTTATTGCAGAGATCTGACCTCATCTGTCCTTAGGAACAGTTAGACACATCAGTTGATCTAGATTAAAAAGAAAACAGCAGATCCCACCTGTATTTACTCTCTGTGTTTAAGTTGTTTTCAAGATCAAAGGCAGAAATTGAAGGTCTTCTTGGAGTCTGGATTTTAAATAGCAAAACAACAAAAAGTCCATCCTTGTTTTGCCTTTCCTTGATTTCTTGAAAGAGGCTGGACTTTCCTCTTTGCAGAGTATGGAGAAGGAGGAGCCCTGACTTGTGCCTCTTCCAAGGCTTCATTAATGAGGAACACCTTTAAGCAAGTGGACATGTTTTGTTTGTTTCTTTGCTCTTGGTACAGGGTCTCAAGTATCCCAGGTTGGCTTCAAACTTGCTCTGTAGCTGAGAGTTTCCTGAATTTCTGATCTTCCTACTTCTATCTCCCAAGTGTTGGGATGCCAGGCAAAGCACTATACTCATTTTTTTGTGGTGTTATTGATTGAACTCGGAGATTTGTGCACACCAGACAAGCATTCTATCAAGGAGCTCTGCTTACTGTGTTTTTTATGAACTTCATCTAACGTCTCAGTTCAGAATGACCTCATACTTGTGGTGATCTTCCTGTCTCAGGCTCCTGATTGTCAGGATTGCAGGTATAAGCCACCAAACTCATATCAAAGTAAATTATTTCTAACTCAATCTAGGAAGCAAGGTACTAACTGAAAAGTAATGGAATAGAGGATAAAGTAATTTGATAGCAGTGGATTTTATTTATGAAAAACAGATATAAACAACTTTTTAGCGTAAAAGGGGATTTAGGAGATAATTCATACCAGAGTGTAACTGTTTACATTCATATTGAGACTTTCAGGAAGAAAGACTGATTCATTAACATTTGTTTAGTGACAGAGGATAGTGATTACTAAAACAATACAAATTAGTAATTTAATATTTATATGAGATTTCAATGACTTAGTGAATTGCTAGGGCCATTCTTGTCTGTTGATGCCACTAGACTTCATAGTCCAGTGATAACTAGGTTCATGGGTGAATGTGTGAAGCAAGAAGCATTTACGTTAGTCTCCGTCAAGAAACCCAACCCTGGCATGGTGACAAATACCCACAATCCCAGAACTCTAGAAGCAGAAGCAAGAAGGCCATGAGATAAAAATCAGCTTGGCTATGCAATGAGGAGCTGTTTTAAAATCAAATGTCATCATTATTGTTGCTTATGTATATTCAACCTACTGAGGCTATGACTCGTATGTAAATGTGTCTAGGGTTGATCGCTTAAGATTGAGCAACCTATGTGAAATCTCATTCACGGAAGACACTGCTTACACAGGATGAGCTGGGTGGGAGAAGGTAGGTTAGAAGTGATGTATATGCAGCACTCATGTTTGAAATTTGCAAGAAAACAAAATAACCAATCCCTCCAACAACAACAACAAGCAAAACAAAACAAAATAAAAAACTCAAAACAAAAAACCTCTCCAGTCCATTTAGTATATAATAATACTTACAATTTTATTCTTAAATTTAAAAATTAAATTAATACAAAAATTCACATATATGTGCCATATTTACATCATGTCTTCCCTTCCTTTCCTTACATGCTCTGTCATACCTGACTCCCTCTAAAATCCTCTTGTTGCATTTAAAACAGTATTTTGTTGCATATTAGTGTATGTATTTGTACATAATGTATATGTGAACAAAAGCATATAGAAACAGTCCATTTAGTGTTGCTGTATATATGTTTTTAAGGCTGACATTTGGTATTGCTTAACCAAGTGAGGGCTCACCCATGGAGAAAACTAATTCTCCCTCCTTCAACAGTCACCAATTACCTGTATGTCATGGTATCCCATAAAATTTTTTTCATCTATGTTAGGATGTCACCTAGTGTTGTCATTATTAAAGTCTAGTTTAAACTACCATATTGTTGAGGTGAATAGATGAAATCATGTATTCACCTTCCATGTAATACACAGAAGACTCAGTCTCCATAGCAGATATCCTGGTTCTTTGCCTTTTATAATTTTTCTGGTCCCTCTTCTACAATGTTCCCTGAGCCTCAGGTGTAAAAGCTGTATTATACATGAATCACCTGGGACAGAGCACCATATACATAGTCATTTTCTGCATATTGTATAGTTGTGGCTTTACATGATGTTCTCCAGCTGATACAAACAGATGATGATGGCTAAGAGCACCACATTGATAGATACAAGGATTCGTATTTAGAATGCAATCAGGAATCATATTTAGGAAAGTGGCAATAGTAGCTTCTCCTCTAGACCCAATGACCTCACTAGCCATGGGTGGTTGGCTAGGCTCCCAGCACCAGTCATGAATTTCCTCCTACTGAGAGGGCCTTAAGACCAATTAGACAGCTATCCGGTGGTGCCAAAATGCAAGTGCCAGCATCCCACCTTTAGGAATACCTTGTCAGCTGTTTATGTTCCATAGGGATCAGAGTTAGGTAGGACTATTGATTGCTTTTCACTTTTCAGTACTATGCAAGTTAGTCAGTCCTCAGGGAAGAGTCAGCTCAGAGCCAGCTTTATTCCTTGAATTCTGCAGCAGAAGCGCATTGTGTCTTTGTCAGTAGGGTCTCCAACTTTGGGAGACAAACAAAGCAATAGCAATAGCCTGTATTCTTTTGGGAATTGTTCTGAATCCTCTCACCAACAACTTAAAAGAATATTTCTCATGTCTGGTAGTATGTGTACATATATGTATTTTAGGTAAATATAAAATAATATGAGTTCTTCTAGATTTTAAAAAGATCCTCCTAATGTTTGTTATTTTCCCTTTATTCCCTGGCATTGTCCTCCCCACCTCAACTTAAAGCTATCAAAAAGGATAAGGAAGGACACTTCATACTTGTCAAAGGAAAAAAATCACCCAACATGAACTCTCGATTCTGAATATCTATGCACCAAATACAAGAGCACCCACTTTCATAAAAGAAACCTTACTAAAGGTCAAAACACACGTTGCACCTCACACAATAATAGTGGGAGACTTCAACACCCCACTCTCAGCAATGGATAGATCATGGAAACAAAAACTAAATAGAGATACAGTGAAACTAACAGAAGTTATGAACCAAATGGACTTAACAGATATCTATAGAACATTTCACCATAAAGCAAAAGAATATACCTTTTTCTCAGCATCTCATGGTACCTTCTCCAAAATAGACCATATAATTAGGCACAAGACAGGCCTCAACAGATATAAAAATTTGAAATAATCCCCTGCATCATATCACCATGGTCTAAGGCTGGTCTTCAAAAATGACAAAGACAATGGAAAGCCCACATTCACATGGAAACTGAACAACACCCTACTCCTTGATAATCTGGTAAGGGAAGAAATAAAGAAAGAAATTAAAAACTTTTTAGAATTTAATGAAAATGATGACACATCATACCAAAATCTATGGGATACAATGAAAGCAGTGCTAAGAGGAAAATTCATAGCTCTAAGTGCCTACAAAAAGAAACTGGAGGGAGAATACACTAGCAGCTTGGCAATGCACCTGAAAGACCTAGAACAAAAAGAAGCTAATACACCCAAGCAGAGTAGACTTCAGGAAATAATCAAACTCAGGGCTGAAATCAACCAAATAGAAACAGAAAGAACTATCCAAAGAATCAATAAAACCAGGAGCTGGTTCTTTGAGAAAATCAACAAGATAGATTAAACCCTTAGCTAGACTAATCAGAGGGCAGAGAGACAGTATCCAAATTAATAAAATCAGAACTGAAAAGGGTGACATAACAACAGAAACCGAGGAAATTAAAAAAATCATCAGATCCTACTACAAAAGTCTATACTCAACAAAATTGGAAAATTTGGATGAAATGAACAATTTTCTAGACAAATACCAGTTACCAATGTTAAATCAGGACCAGATAAACCATCTAAACAGTCCCATAACCCCAAAAGAAATAGAAGCACTCATTAAAAGTCTCCCTACAAAGAAAAGTCCGGGACCAGACAGTTTTAGTGCAGAATTCTATCAGACCTTCAAGGAAGACCTAATTCCAATACTCTTCAAACTATTCCACAAAATAGAAACAGAAGGTACACTGCCCAATTCATTCTATGAAGCCACAATTACACTCATACCTAAACCACACAAAGACCCAACAAAGAAAGAGAACTTCAGACCAATCTCCCTTATGAACATTGATGCAAAATTACTCAATAAAATTCTAGCGAACCAAATCCAAGAACACATCAAAACAACTATCCATCACGATCAAGTAGGCTTTATCCCAGGAATGCAGGGTTGGTTCAATATACGGAAATCCATCAATGTAATCCATTATATAAACAAACTCAAAGAAAAAAACCACATGATCATATCACTACATGCTGGGAAAGCATTTGACAAAATCCAACACCCCTTCATGATAAAAGTCTTGGAAAGATCAGGAATTCAAGGTCCATACCTAAACATAGTAAAAGCAATATACAGCAAACCAGTAGCAAGAATCAAACTAAATGTAGAGAACCTTGAAGCAATCACACTAAAATCAGGGACTAGGCAAGGCTGCCCACTCTCCCCATACTTATTTAATATAGTATTGGAAGTCCTAGCCAGAGCAATTAGGCAACACAAGGAGGTCAAAGGGATACAAATTGGAAAGGAAGAAGTCAAAATCTCACTATTTGCAGATGATATGATAGTATACTTAAGTGACCCCAAAACTTCCACCAGAGAACTCCTAAACCTGATAATCAACTTTAGCAAAGTGGCTGGATATAAAATTAACTCAAGCAAATCAGTAGCCTTCCTCTACTCAAAAGATAAACTGGCGAGAAAGAAATTATGAAAATGACACCCTTCACAATAGTCACAGATAATATAAAATACCTTGGTGTGAACCTAACCAAGCAAGTAAAAGACCTGTATGACAAGAACTTCATGCCCCTGAAGAAAGAAATCGAAGCAGATCTCAGAAGATGGAAAGATCTCCCATGCTCATGGATTGGAAGGATTAATATAGTAAAAATGTAAAAATGGCTATTTTGCCAAAAGCCATCTACAGATTTAATGCAATCTCCATCAAAATTTCCACTCAATTCTTCACAGAGATAGAAAGAGCAATCTTAAAATTTATTTGGAATAACAAAAAACCCAGGATTGTGAAAACTACTCTCAGCAATAAAAGAACTTCTGGGGGAATCACCATCCCTGACCTCAAGCTGTACTACAAAGCAATAGTGGTAAAAACTGTGTGGTATTGGAACAGAGACAAGCAGGAGGATCAATGGAATAGAATAAAAGACCCAGAAGTGAACCCCCATACCTATGGTCACCTGATCTTTGGCAAAGGAGCTAAAACCATCGAGTAGAAAAAAGGCAGCATTTTCAACAAATGGTGCTGGTCCAACTGGAGGTCAGCATGTAGAAAAATGCAAATTGATCCATACTTATCTCCTTGTACAAAGCTCAATTCCAAGTGGATCAAGGACCTCCACCTAAAACCAGCCACACTGAAACTAATAGAAGAGAAACTGGGGAAAAGCTGGAACACATAGGCACAGGAGAAAAGTTCTTGAACAGAACACCAATGGCCTGTGCTCTAAGACCAAGAATTGACAAATGGGACCTCATAAAACTGCAAAGCTTCTGTAAAGCAAAAGACACAGTCAATAGGACAAAGCGGCAACCAACAGATTGGGAAAAGATCTTCACCAACCCTACATCTGATAAAGGGCTAATATCCAAGGTATACAAAGGACTGAAGAAATTAGACTCTAGACAATCAAAGAACCCTATTAAAAAATGGAGCACAGAGCTGAACAAAGAATTCTCAACAGAGGAAGCTCGAATGGTTGAGAAGCACCTAAAGAAGGGTTCAGCATCTCTAGTTACCAGGGAAATGCAAATGAAAACAACACTGAGATTCCACCTCACACCAGTCAGAATGGCTAAGATCAGAAATACAGGTGACAGCACATGTTGGCGAGGATGTGGAGAAAGAGGAACACTCCTCCAATGTTGATGGGATTGTAAACTGGTACAACCACTATGGAAAGCAGTCTGGCGCTATCTCAGAAAATTCAACATAGTGTTACTTGAGGACCCAGCTATACCACTCCTGGGCATATACCCAAAAGACGTTTCAACATACAACAAGGACACATGCTCCACCATGTTCATAGCAGCCTTATTTATCATAGCCAGAAGTTGGAAAGAATCCAGATGTCCTTCAACAGAAGAATGGATGCAGAAAATGTGGTACATTTATACAATGGAGTACTACTCAGCTATTAAAAACAATGAGTTCATGAAATTCTTAGGCAAATGGATGGAGCTGGAAAATATCACCTTGAGTGAGGTGACCCAATCTGAAAAGAACATACATGGTATGCACTGACTGATAAGTGGATATTAGCCCAAAAGCTCACAATTTCTAAGAAACAACATATAGACCACATAAAACTCACATAGAAGAAGGAAGACAAAAGTGTGGGTGCTTTGGTCCTTTCTAGAAGGAGTATCAAAAGTTTCAACCAGAGCTCCCAAAGTCTAAACCTCCAGCCAGAGAGCACAAGGGGAGGGACTCATGCACCTGTATAGGGAATTGAGGGTGACCTTGTTAGACTTCAGTGAAAGTGGAGGGCTATGGTCCCCAAAAGTTTGGATCCCCTACTGGATGGGAATTCAAGAGCAGGGAGATGGGACTGGGAGGATGTTTGGAGCACACCCTCACAAAAATTAGGAGGAAGGGGTTTTGGATAAGGGGTTTTGGGGGAGAATGGGAGAGGAGATAACATTGAAAGGTAAATATGTATAATATCCAATAAAAATAATCACACAGATAAAGGGTCTAAAAACAAGAGAGGGAGAAAGTTTACTTATTTCAAGTTATTTTCAAAAGTTTCTAGAAGTTGCTAATTGGCTAAGATCCTATTTTAAGCTCTCCACAAAAGAATTTAAGTCTCTGTTCAATATTCTCAAGAGAGAGGTAAGTCCTAATTTTCCTCAACAATTGATTGACAAAAGAGAAGTAATCTCACAAAAAGTAGAAGAAGCTATTACTAATCGATATATTATATAGTCTGATTAGTTGTCGGCAGTGCTATAACAGTCCTTTGACAAAAGATTATTAATAAAGATTTATATATCCTTAAATAGGGTCTTCATGACTCTCTGAGTGTGGAAGGAGCAACTGTTGGCGCTTCTTCCCTGATTTGACAAGAACTCTGAAAAATTGGCTTTAAAAACAAAAGAGGGGGAACAGTACCCCCTCAGAAGGAGTCCCCCTGAAATACTCTCCATCATGCCTTGTTCACTTATATCTCTCTAAAGCTGAAAGCTCATGGCAAATCTGCTGCTGACTGCCTCTGGCACCACCGAAACCAACAAAACTTTGCCACAGATATGGCGAAGGACCCTCTTAACCTTAAAGGGAATGGTCCAGACCCAGTTCCCTTATGGGGCCGAGGATTGATATGACTGTCCGATACCACAGAAGGCACAGCTAACTGGCTACCAAAAAGATTAATGAAAAAATAGGTACCCCCACAAAGCCAGGCCCAACCATAAATACGATGAATAACAATTTACATCCAGGGAAGAGAAATCTCCCTGACAATTCCCTTCTTTTTCCTATCCAGGTAAAAATGAATCACCCGTGATGTCTGCTGTTAGAAGTTCTAATCCAGGTGCTGGACATGAACTTACACTACTCAGACCCTTGAAGGGCCACTGACAAGAACATCAAACGACTAGAGATTGACATCACTAATCTGAAGAAATCCCTCCTTTAGCTGTCTGAAGAGACCTCCTAAAATCACAAAGATCCTTATTGGACTTGATTTACCCTATTGCAATAGAAAAGGCTGTGTACAGCTCTTAAAGAAGAAGGTTGCCTTTACATAGACAAGACAAGAAGGGTTAAAGAGAGCATGAAACAGGTAGTGAAGGTCCTAAGAAAAATCAGAGATAGAAAGAGACAGATGAATGCTGGTACAAGAATTAGTTTTCAGCCTCTCCAAGGTTGTCAACCCTATTTCCTCCCATCTTGGGACCATTATTTGGGTTCTTTTTGCTTTTTTCTGCTGGTTCCTGGCTCTCAAATAGGCCGACTAATTCTGTGATACAACAGATAAATAATTTGGTAGCAAAACCTACTCAGATACATTATCATAAGTTAGCTATGGAGGACCACAAGACTCAAGATGAGGTTGTTGCTCGATCCAGGGTGTTTCCAAAACCCATCTCCACCCAACCTAAAAGGGGGGACTTCTGCCCCTAGACCAAGCAGAGAGGGGCCACCCAGAACCCCCTCTGTCAGGTGATCTGAATTCTTGCTTAGGCTGCGAGGCTAAGCACTCCAAGGGAATATAAATAAAAGATAAAAATATCTCTCTGGGTTCCCTGAGGGACAAGCCTGACTGCATAGGGATTGATATCAAAAGTATCCCCTCTCCAGGAAAAAGACATCGGGAAGGGTATGGCCCTCATGCCTCACTGGACAACAACAGGGGGACTGGAGCCATTACAAGGTCCCCTTCAAATACTGGAGGTCAGGCCTCTATCCCCGCCTTCGCAAGTTTAGAATTGCCACAGCCCTTCTATACTTAGAGAAGGGAGGAGATGTCAGGGGAAGCCCTGCTTACACACTGAGGACCTAAAATCAGCCATAGGCCTAAAATCAGCAATAGGCCTGTCATACATGTATACTAACACCAAGTCTTGGGTCTCAGTGGAAAAACATTGAAACAGATGGCTATAAGCTAATGTAAACAGGCAGCTTTTGTGGAAATTTACCAGCCTGAGTAGTCATAGACCTTGTAAATAGGTAGCCTTAGCAGACAATACCAACTTAGATAAGGACAAGCGAGTCATAGGCAGAGTCATAGTGACTTGTCCCCTGAACCTTCACCCAGCCGATACCCAGTTCTGATGATATCTGTATTCCCCCTGAACACCCACACTCCAGTGTCATTCCCTTCCCCACATCCTGCCTTTCTGTGTTTATAACCCCTGTGTGAATGAATTACGATTCAAGAAAAAATAAATTATAAAAAAATAAAAATAAAATAAAATAAAATAAACTTTTAAAAAATTTAAAAAACCAGACAAAGTATCAGCACATCTTCTAATAAGTTTATGCTTGATGGTAACTAAGATTTAATTTGCATTTTCTCAACTCAGGGAACAAACTCCAACTATTGCTGATTATCATCATCTTCATCTTCACCATCACTGTCATTATTTACATAACAAACTTGATAATGCTTGCTTAGATTAAAAACCTGGGAAGCATTTACTCTTGATTCTGTGAAGTTCCATCCTTGGTGTCCCTTAGTCCACTTAGGCAGAAAGAATGTGTTTTTATAGTCCTAACACTTATTCCTCTATGCCAGTGACTGGTCATTACTATGGAATTCACCTCACTACTGCATATAGACATATCTTGTCAGATTGGACACTGGCATGCTTCCCAAGCAGGGTTCATAGGTGTGTAAAACTGATAATTACATTTCTTCTTCAGAAGAGCACATAATACTTTTCCAGAATTCTGAACTTTTAGCCAGTATGGATGAAGGTCAGTACCATTTGATTTCTCCATGCTGTGACTCAAATGTAGTGAGTTTAGAAGTAAGGTCCTCACATCAAGTTCTGGAGGGGAACCAAGTGTGTCAGCAATAGACTATCAATCTGGGGATTTATGTGACAACACACATTCTCTTCTGAGAGAATCACACTGTGTATGTCAGACTGAACTGCACTGCTTGCTCAGCCTTTTAAGTGTTGAGATTACAGATGTGTGCCACCATGCCTGTCCTTGTTGTTCAAACTAGCCAAAGTGAAGCTTTGATAGCACCTTAAATCCCATGTTTTATAAAACGAACAATGTTCCCCTCCATCAATGATTTTGGTGAGAATAACCAGAACATTTTCTGCTACTTCTATTTTAAATTCTATAATCTCTTATAGCAGTGGCTCTCATCCTGTAGGTTGTGATATCCTGTGTATCAAATATTTACATTATTATTTATAACAGTAGTAAAATTACAGTTATGAAATAGCAACATAGGAATATGCATATGGCATTTCATTATAGTAACAACAAATAAAAAATACTGCCATATATATACATATATATGTATATGTATATATACATATACATGTAAATCTATTTTATTTATCCTCTGTTTTCTTAAAGTGTCTCACATTTTATTTTTGTATTTAAATTTGAAGACTTGATGGAAAAATTGATAAAAATATCTGGCTTTTTGTCATATTCATTTGTTGCTTTGTCACTTGAAACTCTGTAGGTAAAAACATAAGGAAGTAGCTGTTTGTAACTTAAGAGTAGTTGATTGCTGAGACGACCCTCTCGTGTTGGAGATTTCATCTCTTTCACTTTCCTTTGATGGCCTGTCAAAGTTAGGGAATAATTTTCCAAAGAAACTGTCCACTCAGTACCCCCTCATTTCCAAGGTCCTCTGGATGTATGTGTATATGTGTATATGCATATGTACAAGGACGTGTGGACTCAGAGGTCAAACTCCTCCAGTGTGGTTTCACAGAAGTCTCTACTTTGTTTCATTTTTGAGACGTGGTCTTTCCCTGGGACCTAGGATTTCAGATTATGCTAGGCTGGCTGGCCATGAGCCTCACATATGTTCTTGTCTCCATCTCTTTGTTTCTAGGATTACAAGTAAGAGCCACTACCCTCAGGGTATAGACAGATGCCAGGAATGTGAACTGAAAGTCTTATGCCTATGGAGGCCATTTACTGGATGATCCACTTCTTGATCTCCCTTCTCCACCTTTACTTGCTTGCTTAATTTTTAATTTATTTTTTATTTTTGTAAATTATTCTATCAACTTTCCTAGCTTGAGATTTGTGACCAGAGAATTTGTTCTTTTTTTCTTTTCTTTTCTTTTCTTTTCTTTTCTTTTCTTTTCTTTTCTTTTCTTTTCTTTTCTTTTCTTTCCTTCCTTCCTTCCTTCCTTCCTTCCTTCCTTCCTTCCTTCCTTCCTTTTTTCCTGTTACTTATCCCTTTAAGAAGAAACTTCCATCCTCCTCATGTGACCTAAGACCTGCAGCACTTCTACCCTGGAAACAGCCTAAGCCAGAGACAGAGTCAAGTGGGTGGGATCACGCGTGGTTATGACTGCACAAGGGGCATTTAAAAAAACAAAAACAAAGTTGGAGGAAATGACACTGTAGGGCACAAGCCATGTGTAAAGCATAGGTTCAGCAGGTGCAAAGCACACACTGTGTGCAGCTGGGGGAGCAGGGCAACATGGGAGCGCTTGGTGGAGCAGGGCATCATGGGAAGACTGATCTTTTGTTTTCTAAAGAGAATGTGAAATCTCTCTTTTTGCTTATCATATTGTCAGTAGATAAAAATAAGCAAGTAAAAGCACTTAGGGTATCTATGAGCTTAAGAATTTCCCTACTCCAAATATCTTGGTAACATTTTACAAATAGTTCGAACCATATCAAAGAGTAGAATATACATTTTCAATCTTTTATTTCTATACTGTTTTTTTTACTTCATTTAGACTCTGTATAGGCCTCAATCTCATTTGTAGTTATTCTTTATAAATTAAAAGTAAGTGAGGATTTCCCCACATATCAATACTTATTGCCTCTGCTGCAAGATTGTTATTTCACAGTCTGTGAGTACAGGATAGTTTGAGCTATGCAGTTTACTTATCACAGGGTCTGAAGCTAAGGACTCAGCCACTCGCAGATAGAAATTACTTAGAAAAAAATAGTTGCGTTTGTACTGTACACACATAGAAATAATATAGTATAACAAGTACTGACAACATTTACATTATACTAGGTGTAAGTAATAAAGATATGATAGGATAGAGGCATGTATGCTTTATGTAAGCATAATACCATTTCATATAGGAGACAAGCATCTGCAGGTTTAGACATACATGTTGAGGTCCTGAAACTATCAGTCTAAGAATACCGAAAAATAATTATACTTTCTGGCAATGTTTACTTTCTGTGTTCCAAATAGCCTCCAATGGGAAAAATAAATATACTAATTTCCTCTCGGTATAAATAAGTGTATATTTTACCCACTTACAAGGTAAAGAGATACACTAGCTTGTTTTAGCTACGCTCTCTCTCTTCCTTTCCATTTCTTCTTCTTCTTCTTCTTCTTCTTCTTCTTCTTCTTCTTCTTCTTCTTCTTCTTCTTCTTCTTCTTCTCTTCTCCTTCTCCTCCTCTTCCTCCTCATCCTCCTCTTCATCTTCCTCCTTCTTAAATTTAAAGCTACAGTTCAATAGCTGAGCAGTTAAATCGTCTTTACTTCTACACTAATCTGGCTACCTTCCAGCTTCATCCTAGGATACTTGTATATTATTACTGATCTGCTTCTTCAGACCCCTTCTTCATGGCTCCAATTCCTCCTCCTACCACGTGATTTGAACATCCCTCTCTCCCTCTCCCCTTCTTCTGATTGGCAAAGTCCTGCTCTATCAACCACTGACAAGGTAGAGAACAAATGGTAAGAATTGTTTGCACAAATTTGAGACAGAAGATTCATGCTATAAACATTAAAATACCATGTCTGATTGAAACAAGATATGAAGGCAGAGAAATCAGCATTTGAAAAACATAAGGGTAAACTTTATGCCGTGTACAAAATATTGTACCTATATTTCCCCGCTTTTGTCTAATAAAAGGCTCTTTTTCTTATAATAATGACACACAGTAGAAACAATTCTGAAACTATTATGAAACAATTAGGTAAGAGTTACATTTGTAATGTCCAGTCCATTTATATTTGGGAACTTAGACAGTTTTCTGTCATCTATCTTATCTTGGTGAGTCTTTTCAATTTCTTTCACTTTCTTAAAATTTCAGATAAGGTTCTACCTCCACAGCACTAACTCTTTGAATGATAATTCTTTTTAGCCTCAGAAGGAGACAGCATGAGTGGATGGCCTCATGAAGATACTCACAAACTAAAAATAGAAGATATTGTGCAGAGATCATTTGGTCCAAATCTCTGACTTCACTGATAAAGCACAGAAGACTGAATGGGTTTATCATAGACTTTGAGGGAACTAGAACTAGAACTTGTTTTCTTCCCATAATCAAGCTATCTTCCCACCATTGCCTGATATGGTAAGCTAGGGAATAAGGAGTTACTTTGCTATATATAAGATGTACACACATGCACACACACACACACACACACACCAGAGAGAGAGAAACAGAGATAGGAAGAGAGAGACAGAAAAAGAGAGAGACAAAGAGAAGAAAACAGAGATAGAGAGAAGGATACAGAAACAGAGAGAGATAGAGACAAAGAGACAGAGAGAGGCAGAAACAAAGAGAGAAAAAGCGTACACACACACACACACACACACACACACACGGAGGTAGGGGGAGGATGCATTTGGTAGATAGGGAGTAGATAAGTATCTAGGAGTTCAGGAGGGGAAAGAATATGGCCATATGTATGAAATTCTCAAATAATTAATAAAACTAGTGTTTAAAAACTCAAAAGTTCAAATACAGAAACAAACACTGAATTGTTTCATAGTACCTATCACATTTATAACCATGGGAGGGGCTCATGTATCTTTTACTGTGATCATAAAATATACTATTGAAATGATATCTAACAAAATTCAACCTTTTCATACTAATATCCTTGTACTTAAACAGGTTCATGGATTGTTAGGCCCCATTTCCGCCCTGACTTGGGCCTTGTGGACTAATCTGAGACCTATCTCAGTCACTTCTGTACCGGGATGACTCAACAAGACCCGTTTGGCCCTGCCTCTGCCCTGCTGTTGCTGATGTAGAGCTTTGCCATTGGCCCTGTCAGTCACCCCATACCCTCCATCACCCTTCCTCGCGCCCCCTACATCATCTCTACGCTCCGAGTTTATACAAGTAAAAGGCTGATACATTAAAGTTGAGTTCCTGCTTTGACATGACTCCTGGCCGGGTGTGTTTCTTTTGGGCCATCAACACTCACCATCCTGCTCAACCCAGAAAGACCCAGTGGGACCGGGACCTCTCTCCTCTCACCTGGACTTGCCAGCAAGGAGCTGACAATGGATATCTCTTCTGCACCCATATTTCCAGAGAAGTTTAAAGAGGAATATCTACAACATTAAGTCTGCTATTGAATTGGTTACTACTTAATGATAAGAAAAGCACAATCAATTAATCGATACCTCATCTTGCTCCACAAAATAGAGAGAACTCAATTGCATTATATTGAGGGTATTGCTAGGCGTGTATATAGGAAGCCACACTGCCAGACAAACACCCTTGCATGCATCTTTTTGTTTTCTTTTTTCCCTAAGGACATATTTTAACTGCATCCCCCAGTACTCATACTTCAAGTGTGAATTATTTTTTCAAAATAATATATAATTTTTACACTTGGACCTAATCCAATTTTGGAGTCCTCCGCCCTGTATCTCATCTTACTTTGTATATAGATTTATACAGGGTTTCAATGGCCTATGAGATGGCTGGAGCATGTGGAAGAGCCAACTCTATACACCTTCTTAAAGTGCAGGTGGCAAAGACAAGGATATAAGGCAAATTTCTATTATACTGAGAGACTTTTATTTCTTTATTTGTCATAGTTTTGCTTATTCATTTGGTATTATTGTTTTGTATTATTTGTATATTATTATTTCATTTAGAGATTATAAGTAATCTCTAAATGAAAGAATGAATTAATGAACTTAACTGGAAGATGAATCTGGGAGTGGCATACATGCTTAGAGTCAGGAGAGAATGAAGACCATACAGAAAACAATGTAACATGTGTGTCTAACCTTATAATGCCAATGAGAATTTTCTAAAGTGTCTATGCATTTTGCATTTATATAAGACACATTAGATAGCTCAGTTGATCTACATTTTTGTCAGTCACCAGCATTTAAACCTCTTGGCTGCTGTAGTGATGTTTCGTGGTATCTTCTTACGCATGTCATTTTCATTGTCTTTAGAAATAATGATGCCGAATAACTTATGTGCTTATTAGCTGTTTGTATTAAAAATTTCTCTGGTGCAGTGGTTAGAAAAAATTTTATCTGTTACTTTAACTCTTTATGCAGTCTGAACAAGGTCTTCCTCCCACTTGTGCCAAGCAATTATTTTTCTGGTAAACTGGTTTATTGTTTTATTTTTTACATTATCTTTCAAAGAGCAATTGGTTTGATTTTTGTTACAGATGTATGATCAACATATTCTTTTATGCTTTGTACATTTTTTGTGACATAAGAAATTTTTACGTAACCTAAGGATATAGGATTTTTCATTGAGATTTTCTCCTGTAAGGCTTATCAATCTACATTTTTTTTTAGAAAACTTTCCAAAGCCTTTATTAAAGGAATGATGTACAAACATTTCTGACCAAAAGTACTTCAAACTGAAGCTTTTGTTTCCTAAAGTGTGCAGTTGACAATAACTACAATTGGTGCTTGAAGTTCTGGTGTTATTTTTTATGTCTCTGGTCAATTTTTAAGATATTTCTTTCTGGGAGATTACTCCTTTGATCCCATACTTGCTTTTCAAGATGCTTGGGGCTATAGATAAAGCAATATAGTGGATAAAGCCTACAGCAAGATACTATTTGAGTGCCCAACCCATATTTTGAAATGAGAATCATAGCAGTGCATTCAATAACTGCCTAAGAGCTAGTGGTTGCAGAGCTGAACCAGCATTGGTGAAAATCAGAAAGCAAAATTCTAGGTTCAACCTGTAGATTTCCTTATAAAGTGTTTTTGAAGTAGATTTAGAAAACCGATGTTTCCTCTCTCTTCTTTTTCTAGTGCTAGTGAAATTTAATGATTTTTATCTGGAACCTAATAAATAGTTGTAAATATGAATGTGGTAGTAATGATATTTTGAAATTTAACTGTTTTTTGTAAATGTCATATGATTTTTTTCTATATTTTATATTAAGTGATCTATGACTACTTTGAGTAAATATCTAAAAAAGAATATGGAAGCCATTTTTAAAAAGTTGTATTGATTCTTTGTGAATTTAACGTTATATACTCAACTCCACCTCTCTCTCTCTCTCTCTCTCTCTCTCTCTCTCTCTCTCTCCCTCTCCCTCTCCCTCTCCCTCTCCCTCTCCCTCTCCCTCTCTCTCTCTCTCCCCTCGTACCCTTGCAATCTTTCCCTAAAAGAGAAAAAAATTCTTGCTGTGGAAGCCAAAGTGTGTCACAGTATGTCCCACAGTATACCCTTTTGTCCACACTTCTTTGCTTGAAAATGTTCATTGCAATGATTTGTTGGTCTGGTATGAAGCCCCTGGCTTCTGCTTCTCTATCTCTACTGGAACCTCACTGGGATTCCTCTTGGATATTCTGTTGTTGCCTTATGTCATGGAGATCCTATAAGATCACTCCCTTCATCCACTCCAACAGTTCATCTATGGAGTAGATGTTGGAGTGGACCGATTCAAAGCCCTGGATCTGGGTCTGAGATTTATCTGAGCTTATCAGTCCACTGGCTGTTCTAGTCTCATGCCATTTGGGCTAGCTCTACCCTGCTGCCCACATGAGGTGCAGGGTCTGCTCTTCTGAGTGCTGCAGCAGGTGAAGGGCAGGACCAGCTCTCCTACTCTGATGACCTTGGGGCCAACTTTCTTATCTGCCATAGGTGATAAGGGGTGAGGGGGCACATCATATCTCCCTTGCCCATGTCACTATATGACAGACACAGCTTGCCAATTTCTATTCAAAAATGAGCTGGAATTTTTTGAAACTATGCATTAATCTGTGGATCTAATTAATTTATGGATTAACTGGTGAAAATACAATTTTTCAAATATTTTTCCTTAATTATTGAAATCATTCATAGAATGATTTATGTATTATTTATGAAAGGGGCAGAAGACATGCTATGATGATTATGTGGATATCAGACAGTGTAACCTTGGGCTTTTCACCCATGCCTCAATTTCTCATTAATGACTAGGAGTCTATATACATATGGATAAATGCCTAGGCCATAAGCTTGAACTTGCTTCCTGACTAGTGACTAGCTTATAACTTATATAACATGTTTATTCTATTCTATGGGTGTCACATGGTTGGTTATATATGTCTCCTCACTTCCCTGGGTCCCAGGGGGAAAATCTCCCTATGCCTGACTCTTTCTCAGCATTCTTATCTCCCTCTGCCAGAAGTTCCACTTTATAATCCTGCTTCAGCTCATTGTCCATCAGCTTTTTATTGACAGCTGATGCTTTCACACAGTATGTGAGAGATTCCTTCTACAAGATGGAAACTTCCAGGAGTTAATTCTGTCCTATCATGTGGGTCTCGGGGATTGAACTTTTGCCAGCAGGCTTGGCAGCAGGTGCCCTTATCTCTAAACCATACTTTCATATCTCTTTATTAATTTTTGAATGTTATAATAAACCTCACATTTCTGAGATAAATTATACTTTGTCATGATATAGTGTGTTTTCTAGTATGTTGCTTGACCTATAAAAATTTTTCACAGACATTTATAAAATTGTAAAAACAGACTTATGTGTGATAATTTGTGTGTGTGTGTGTCTGTAGTACCAGCCCAGGGTTCTGTACATGCTAGGCAAGTAGTCTACCACTGAGGTATATCTCCTCTCTGTCTGTGTCTTTCTTTCTGGTTTTTCTTTTTACAGGCAATTGTTGGCAAGTACTCTATTACTGAACTCTACTTTCTGATGTATTCTTTTATTTGTTAGGTTGTTTTGTTTTGCTTTGTTTTATTTTTTTAAGACTATGGCCTGTGTTTTGTATCAACGTAGTGGTGGACTCTAATTTCTAGAGAGTTTTTATGTGTTTTCCTAACATTTCTCTCTTCGGCAGAAGTCCCTGGTGAATAAATGCATTTACCTTTGTCTTAAATAATAATATCATTAAGATAATTTTTCTTGAGAGACCTTCAGTATATATCTTCAGTGTATATCTTTCATGAAAATGATGCATAAATTATATTTTTAATTGTTTTTCCCATTAAAATATTAGTATTCTTGATGTAAAAAGAGCACCTATCTTTTAATGAACTTAAAGCTTATTTAAAAAAGAAATCAGTCACTTTAAGTAGCTAGTCATAGGTGTTACATAAATGAAAGGGAGGCTGAACTTTGAACTGTACTGTGAGGAATTTCATGGAAGAAAACCAGAGAGGCATTGCAAGTGATTAAGATGAGAGGAAAAAAGAAACCTCACAAGCCAAGGAAGCAAAAGGAAGCATGCAAAGCCAGGCAAGGGAACAGCAGATGCACATCTTGCTTATTGAGGAGTTGTTAAGTAGAGTAAAATAAGTCAGTACTAAGTCAAGGGTCTTTTGAGATCCTTGTCTGTTTACGTTTGTAGTCACTGGAGGTTTTATAGGGAGAGACATTCTAAGCACTGTGCCCTGGAATGAAGATCTCTCTGGCAGCAGGCAAGATAAAATAAAAAGAGGGGAATGTTGCTAATTGGCCCTAGGGAGTTCAGTGGTAACTCTCTCTGGGCCTTGCATTAAGTGTAAGGGAATCGTGAAGAGAAGAAGAATACTTGTGAGGTTTGAGTGAATGGCAATGCCCTTAGACAGTTGTAACTGAAAAGGCTGGTTTTCAGAAAACACAGTCATAACCATGGGAGAACATAGGGCTCTGGAAATGGAGAAAGGTGATGATTTCAGAATCACAACCATAGTAGAGAAGCTAAAGTTCCTAAAACACATAAAGACAACGAGCAGGAGGGAAGCCATCAAATAGGGGAAATCAACCACATGTGCTGGGAACAAAACAGAAATCAAGTAAGGTCCAAAGTCAGGAAGGGGGAGATCTGGGAAGCACAGAAGTACAATTCCCTCTCAAAAACATTACAGGAGGGAAAACTTTTGGCTCATTCAGTAAAGTGTTGGCCATACAAACTTGAGTACTTGGGTTAAGGATTCAAGAACCTATGCAAAAGCAAGCATGGTGGTTTGTGTCTATAATCTTAGTATAGTGGGAAGGGGACAAGACAATTCCTGAAACTCATTCATCACCCAGCTTGGCTGAATCAGCTCTCTGTTCAATTAGAGACCGTGGCCTAGAAAACAAAATAGAAAGTCATTGAAGAGCACTAATATGGGCCTCACATCCATATACACATGAGCATATACCACACATACAGTTTTTAAAAGTGTTTCAAGAGACTGTTGTTGATTCATAAGTTAAGTAGGTACTAGAGTGATAAGTCCAGATCTAGAGGTCATAGGTCAGTTGTCCTCTGCATTTGACCAGTTGTAGCTTTTGTAATGGTCACTGTCTATTATAATAAAGAGTATTTTCTTTGATGAGGGGGGAGAACTACACTTATCTGTGTGCATAAGGATAAGTACAGAGAATGTAGTTTTGGAATTATACTGGTTTACTAGAGTGGAGGTAGTAGATTCTCCTTCAAAATCCATGATCTTATTACAATACAACTTCTGGACCTAAAGCTCAGAGATATGCCAGAAGAGGGATTGGAAAGACTGTAAGAGGGGAACAGGAAATTTCCTTTGAGACTGTGTCTCTTAGAATGACAGGAAAGCCACCCATCATGCTTCAGTAATATGTCTACCTAAATAATACCTGAAATTTACAGCATCAATAAACATGATAGCATGGAGGAGGGAAATCTCATGGGCCCATATCCCCAAATAAAAAACTATAGGCAACTAAGAAATGATCATATTTGAGAACAGAAGTAGTCCTCCACAGGAATAAGCCTTTAATTGGTTATCTAATACTAATTGATCAGCTCTGAATTCATGTACATACAATTAACATTTAACAGTCTGAGTACATTCTATATTTGTATATTTGTATATTTGTGTATATATATATATATATATATATATATATATATATATATATATATATACATATATATATATAGTGTGTGTGTGTGTGTGTGTGTGTGTTTGCTTGTGAGTGTGAGCAAGGGGAATCATGGTAGGTACTGGAGGAAAGGGGTAAATGTTATCATTTTATTTTAATTTCAAAAAAGAAAATATATTTGTTAAGTAACCCACCATTTACTGAAATAGTAAGTTATGTGTATGTGTATGTGTATGTGTATATATATATGTATATATATTAATGAGTCAGAACCTAAAAAAAGACTTCCTCTTGCATCTCTGCTTTAACGTTTGTAGGTGACATGGCTAAGCATCTTTAGAGTGAGGATAATTTTATAATCTAGTTCATGAGTCGTCTCCAAAGATTAAGATGTAAGATCAATAAGAAATGATATTGTTAAGGTACTTTTCACGTGTGCTGAACATTGGATAATGAATGGTATTAATTATCAGCAACAATAGCAACAAATACATCTAGAAGATTGAAAGCAGCAAACAATGAGTAAATCAAAAACTCTTTAGAAGGCAAGGCAGTGGGGACCAACTTGTAGGAACTCTTCTTACTGAGATATGAACTTTGGAAGCCTGTTAGCAAGAGTGAACTTTATTATTCTCACCTGTGCCATGCTTAAATGTTGAGTCTGATTTTGTGTGTGTGTGTGTGTGTGTGTATGTATGTATGTATGTATGTATGTATGTATGTATATGTTAGCTGCAAGAGTAGATATCTGATTAATAATAGTTAAATCTCAATATATCTGTTAACTTTCATAAAATAAAGTCCCAAAGAAAATGTCAGAAACCCTATGTCCTATAAACAATTTATGAACAAGATGAGGGAGAGGAAATCATGATTAAAATGTATTGTAATAAAAGATTATTTTCAATATTTTAAAATTTATGAAGAAACACTAGAAGAAATAAATTACAGGAAATGCATATTAGTTTTATTTCACACTTTCCCGGCAAACAATGTGTTTGTCCTAAGACAACATGTTGTGTTTTTTTAAACAAATATTTTAGACTTCTATTTACAATTAAGTATTTTTCCCCCTTTGGAAGCTAGCCATCAAAGTAAAAGCAACAAAGCTCTAGAAACTGACTTCTGATGTTCAGATACAATTTGTAGAGCTTAGGATCCAGTCGCTTTTGTTTCTTAGCATTTTGATTTGTTTGATAGTCACATTCATTTAACATTGAAAGTGTTTGAAGTTAAAAAGGAAGATTATAAAATAGTGAATACTTCTAAGTTTTAAGTATAGCTTTGCAAAACTATTTGCAATGTAACTGAAACTTTACAAATGTCATTCTGGTCAGGGTAGAGTCCCAGTGCAATCAGCTTCAGCATACTATGGAGCATATGGTCAGCACATAAGTAATTCAGGCACATGTACATAGATACAGGTCTGTTTTCTAGTAGCTACCTGTACATCATCATCCTTAACCAGTAGTGAGCTTCAAGCGTTCCCACTTACATTGTGATTCTACAAAACACAACCTTTGACTTCTCTTTCTACTAAGCGAGTCAAAGCTTATTCATTTCAGCAGGACTATATGATTGACCTTCAAGTCACCAGAAGAATATTTTTAGGACTGAAATCCCTAATTTTATTCTCCTAGGGAGAATATATAAACTGAAGCTTCTCTTGTTTTCTTTTTTGCTAACCTATCACGGAGAGCAAAGGCAGCCGAAACTTCCTTTGATTACTGATGTGGGTCTACGGTGGTCACCAAATATTGTACAATAAACTGTTTACATAGCAGCCCTTTTTACAGATTTTAAATCTTCTCAAGCTGCCAGTATCTGAAGCCGTGTCCACCAGCTGTCAGACAGAGAGGTGCTTGTGTTCTAGTTGATGGAGGTAATTAACAGCCCCAACTGTCAGGAGGTGACAGCAGGCAAAAATTCTTGCCCTGGGGTCACAGCTGGACTCTAACAACTTGCTCCTGATCTACCAGTAAAACTAATAATGTGGGTGATATTGGTATTCAATTATAAAATCAAGGGCTAAAGCAAAACTCTGCTTGGTACTCCACATCCACTACCAATAAACTATCGATAGCATTGTGTTTCAATTCTGTTCTTCTATGAAAGTCCCCTCTAGAAAAATTATCATTACTGTTCTCAACAGTATGCTTGCGGATCTTGATAGAAGTAAGGGCTTAAGCAGTACCTCTCACTTTGATTAATTAATATAGCTGATTTAGCTGAATATAACATATAATTTCTTCCAGACATTTATTAAACGAAAATATGACATTAATAGATCCTGTTTAAATAATAAATATTAAATCATGTTCAAGCTTAATTTATCTTCGCTGCTTAATGGAGATTAAAAGTTTTTATGCACAGTGCTGTATTTTCTTATAATGAGCTAACAGGGAGAGACCGGCTGCTTGGGAAGGCAAAACCATAAACATGACTTCCTACCCTGCCAAGCATACTCATTCAAGTGATTTTAAGGCAAAAAACATTCTTTTCAGAATCATTTCAACTTTTCAGTCTAGAGAAAAATGCATGGTTTTGCTTATTGAAATTGGATCTTAGCTTCCCAAATTGTATTATCTCTTTCTAGCAAAGGTCACGCCTGATGTTCCCAGAGAAATAAATCTGACTGCTGCCACAGAAGCTGTTTGCTACACGTCCTTCAGTCTGCAGGAGGCTCTGAACTCTCATGAACATGTGACTCATCTAATGAACGCTCGATTTCTTCATCTACGTATGAAACAAAAAACAATAGCATTTTAGACTAATGAGGAAAATTATATGAACATGAAAATAAAGCTTTTCAAAATGAATCATGTAGTGGTTTCCCAGAAACTGTTAAATGTGTTTGTACACAGATGAAATCTTTTTTATTATGGCTGTAACTCTAACTGCCCTTTCTCTCTCTCTCTCTCTCTCTCTCTCTCTCTCTCTCTCTCTCTCTCT
>NW_021620988.1:6404427-6508416 GCF_004785775.1 Grammomys surdaster | reverse complement strand
TCTCTCTCTCTCTCTCTCTCTCTCTCTCTCTCTCTCTCTCTCTCTCTCTCCCTCCCTCCCTGCCTCCCTTCCCCCCCCTCATGCGCGCGCGTGCGCGTGTGTGTGTGTGTGTGTATGTACCACTCCCTCTATTTCTCTGAGTTTTTAATGTTCTACCATTGAGCTACATGCCCAAGCATATTTCTAATATTCTTGAAGAGTTCTGTCATTCTGACCAGTAAATAGTGTTTTTTCCTATAGAATAATTCAAGGGAAGGGAGGCTCCTAGCAGACTGCTTAAATCTTTCATTTAGAAGAGAAAAGATTCCCCTTACCAATCAAGCCACTCAGTTCTCTTTATAAACAATGAGAGCTTGATACTTTTAAGAAGCAGATATCAACCATTCTATTATTTTTTCTGAAAGCACTTGGGGCAGGGATAGTGGTCTAGTCTCTTATTTTACTTATTTACAAAAACTGGTACATTAGGGATTAATAAATCTTTGCCCATCATATAAGTAAGATTTTAAAACTCATTATTACCAACTATTTATTACTTTGATTATACATGTATTTTGTAATGAAAAACTTTGTGTACGTAAAGAAACTGCTAGGAAAATATGATATTGCAAGTGAAGTGAAAAATATGATTACAGGGGATGATAGATGAATGTGATAGGGAAAAGCATGGGCAGAGCATTAGGATACAATGGTTTAGGTTGGTATAGGAGGAAGACATGAGGAAAGGAAGAAGAGAGGGTGGATCAACCAGAACTAAGTGTGCATGAAGAAACATTATGAACCTCAATCATTTGTAAGCTATTAATAATATAAAGTCTTAGTTGGACATGGTGGATTATATCTTTATTCCTAGTACTCTGGAATCAGTGGCAGGCAGAACTCTAAGTTCAAGGCCAGCCTGATCAATAGTCTAAGTTGACAGAGCAACATAGTGAGACGCTATCTCAACAATATATTTTTGTTTTTTGAGGGTGTTTTGTATTGTGTACGTGTGTGTGTGTCCATGTGTGTAGCTTTTTTTTTTTTACAAAGAAGTTTAAACAGAGTATCCCATACTGGTGATGTGGCTCCCAGAATAGAAGCTGTCAAGCTGTTAATGAAACTATTCTCTCTGTCATGTGTTCTATAAATGTACATTGAACAACTGGAAGTCAGAGTCGCTTCCTTAATCATAACATGGTAGTGTTTAGTATACCCATATATCACAAAATAATGTTTATTTTGGCTTGAGACATTTTACTCAACTGCTACTTAATAAGGGGATCTAATGTAATGACCAACCACAGATGTCTGATAAAATTCCAGTTTGCTAGTCTCTCATAAACGTTGTCTTCTAAAGCTTTTACATTTATAGTGTCCATGTGATCATTCCCTCAAAGATATCTATGAAACCTTGTTGGGGATTATTTTTTGCAGATTTTAAATTGTCCAATATCTTGTTAATTTACTGCTTGACATATATGTCAAAATAAATATTAGTTTTTACAATTTGGTTAAAGAGGCACTTTTCTGTTCTTAAAGTTGGGCTTTTCAGATACCATCCATTTACACTTACCAAATATGGTATTTGTTTAGAATGTGCTTCTGTGTGTTCACTATGTCTTCGTGACTCAGAGAAGACTGCTGTCATTTGTTCCTTATTAGGCTCCTCCAGGACATGTGGCTTATAAAGTAGACAACTGCACAGTCCTTAAATGTGTCTTCATAGAGAACACTGATTCTGAATAGTTTCATAATGAGATATCTTCATACTAATTGTGTGTGTGTCTGTGTGTATGCATGCATATAGTGCAGGTACAATCACAGAAGCATATGCTTGAATGGAGAAGTGATGGATCAATGTCAAGTGAATTTTGTCCCCCCCCCCTTTTCCTGATATTCTTTTCTCACACAATGTATCTAGATTGTGGTTTCCCCTCTCTCTATTCCTCAAAGTCCTTCCCTACTTTCTCTCCCATTAGAATCCATGCCATTAATTTCTCTCATTAAAAAATACACAAGGTTCTAAAGGATAATAATGAGATAAAATAAGATACAATAGAATAAAAGATAACAAGATAAAAATGAACACATCACAACTTGCAAAACAAACAAAAAGAAGTATAAGAAACAGAGATCCACTTGCTCACACACTTAAGAATCTCTTAAAAATACTAAACTGGAAACCATAATGTATACACAAAGGACCTGTAAAAAGAGAGAAGAAAAGAAATAAAAAATAATAAGTAAAAATTGAAAAATTAGAGGGAAAAGTCCCGATGTGACATTATGAGACAAGAAGCCTCCAGAGAGTCTATTAAATTCATTTTCTGTTGGTCATCTATTGCTGGGCATGCAGACTACCCTTAAGAGTAGTTTTATTTCTCTAGTGAGACTCCTTTGGAGGATACTAAATTTTTATCTGCAAGTGGTTATTAATTGGAGATTGCTTCTAGGGTGGGGTTAGGACAAGTATCCACTTCTTTGAGCTCTAGAATCCCGTCTTTTACAGACCTGTGCAGCCCCTGTGCATGCTGCCACAGTCTCCATGAGTTCATATGTGTCCCAATTATGATGAATTGGAGAGCTTTATTTTATTCTTTTCCTTCATCCACTAAGGCTCTTAAGGTATTTTTTTGTTGTTTGTTTGTTTTTGTTTTTATTTTCTGCATCATCTTCAACAAGGTTCCCTTGAGCACCAAGGGAAAATCTGATAGAAACATCTTGTTTAGGGATGAGTGTTCCAAAGTCTCTCACTCTCTGAATAGTGTCTGGCTCTGGGTCTCTATATTTGTTCCCATCTGATGGCTATCTGAACAACACACTGATCTATAAGCATAGGAGAATGTCATCAAAGGTCGTTTTATTGTTAGCTTTTTTTCCCAGAACGGTATTATTTTGTTTTACTGCTGGTCCCTAGGCTGTCTAGTCTCAGGGTATTGCTCATCCAAGCAATGCTGGGAATCAATTCCATCTCATGGACTGGGCTTTCATTAAAATCAGATATTCATTGGCTTCTCCCATAAACTTTGAGCCATCATTGCACTAGCATATCTTGCAGACAGAATACCATTGTAGATCAGAGGGTTTGTGGTTCAACTGGTGTTTTTCTTTTTCCTCTGTTATTACTTAGAATACCTTCCTGCACAAAAGACTCTACCATGTAGGGATGACTACTCTATATAGGTACCATCTCCACTTCCATGTTCAGTAAGTTGCGTAGGTGTTGTCTTCAGCAATGGGTCCTTGCCATCAATTTGTAGAGAGGAATCTGTAGTTTTGACAACAGCCTGGGTTATTTGGTGATTTCTGTGGGACCCCTTTGGCCAACAGCTCAATTAGATATAAGCCAATTCCTATAGTTGAAGCTTCATTTGGTGACATGAAATGGCCAGTTAAGACACTGTCACTCCCATTACTTGGCTATTTCATTTAGATCATCTACATATCTGCACAAATCATAGGAAGTGCCTACTCTACTAGTTTTCCTTACTACCCCTCAAATGGCCCTTAATTTTGCCCACTTCTTCCCGTATTCCCTCTCGCTATCCTCTCTCTCTTCCCATACCAACTTGATTCTTTCATTCCAACCCCACTCCATTCCACCCAACATAGTCTATTTTATTTCTCTTTCCTAGGGAAATCTATCTTCCACCCCTGGCCTCAGTCCCTTACTCTATACCTAATCTCTGTGGCTCGACAGTCTGTAACATTCTTAACATTGACTTAACAGCTAAGATCTGCATAGAATCAAACACATCTCATATCTGTCTTTCAGTATCTGAGTTTGCCACTCAGGATGTGTTGTTTTGGTTTGGTTTTGAGTACCATTTGTATTCTTGTGAATTCCATGATTTCATTTGTTTTTAATGGGTGACTAATACTCCACTGTATAAATGTGCTTCATTTTCTTTATCCATTCTTCTGCTAAGGGACATTTAGGTTGTTTATAATTTCTGGATATTATGAATAAAGCAGCAATGAATGTGGCTGATCAAGGATCTCTGTGACAGTATAAAACATCCTTTGGGTATTTGCCTAAAAGTGGCATAGCTGGATCTTGAGGTAAATCAATTCCCATCTTCCTAATGAACTGCCACACTGATTTCCATAGTGGCTACACAAAGCTTACACTCAATCAGCAATGGAGCAGTGTCACCTTCTTTACATCCTAACCATCATGAGACATCACTTGCTTTACTGATCTTGGCCATTCTGTTGGGAGTAAAATGAAATCTCAAAGTAGTTTTGATCAGCATTTTCATAAGAACTAAGGATGTTAAACATTTCTCTTTTTTTCTTTTTTTAAAATTGGATATTTTATTTACATTTCAGATGTTACCACCTTTCCCCATTTCCCCACACACCCAGAAACGCCATATCACTTCTTCCCTCCTCCTGCTTCTATGAGGATGTGCCCTTCCACCCACTCCCACCTCCCCACCCCTGAATTCCCCCACACTCGAGCATCTGGCCTTCATGGGACCAAGAACTTCCTCTCCCACCTATGCCCAACAATGCCATCCTCCTCTACACATACAGCTGGAGCCATGGGTCCCTCCCTATGTGCTCCCAGGCTGGTGATTTAGACCCTGGGAGCTCTGGTAGGTTGGTATTATTGCTCTCCCCATGGGGCCACAAACCCCTTCAGCTCCCTCAGTCTTTGCTCTAACTTCTCCATTGGGAACCCCATGATCAGTTCTATGATTAGCTGTGAGCATCCGCCTCTGTATATGTCAGGTTCTGGAAGACCACTAAGGAGACAGCTGTATCAGGCTCCTGTTAGCATGCACTTTCTGACATTCACATCAGTGTGTGCCTTTGGTGACTGTACATGGGATGGATACCCAGGTGGTGTAGTCTCCGGATGGCCCCTCTTTCAGTTTCTATCCCACACTTTGTCTATGTATTTGCTGCCATGAGTATTTTGTTACTCCTTCTAAGAAGGACCAAAGCACCCACACTTGGTTTTCCTTCTTCATGAGCTTCATGTGGTATGTGAGTTGTATCTTGGGTATTGCGGGCTTTTGGGCTAATATCTACTTATCAGTGAGCGGATACCATGTGTGTTCTTTTGTGATTGGGTTACCTCATTAAGGATGATATTTTCTAGTTCATAATTGAAACACCCCTACAGCTTAAATCACATATTGGCAATCACATAAAAAGTGAGAAAACCCACTCTCCCCAATAGACACATCATCCAGACAAAAGCTAAGCAGATATGTTAGAGCTAATCAATGCTATATACTAAATAGACCTATCAGATATTTACACACCATTTCACTCAAACACAAATAGATCTTTTTTCTTTTATTATTATTTTGTTTATTTACATTTTAAATGTTGTCCTCTTTCCAAGTTCTCCCTTTGAAAACCCCCTACCACATCCCCCTTCCCTTTGCCTCTAAGAGTGTGTCCCCCCACACCCATCCACTCCTGCTTCACCCCTTCAGTGTCCCTCTTTGATGGAGCAACAAGCTTCCACAGGACGAAGCACCTCTCCTCCCGTTAATGCCAGATAAGGCAGTCCTGTGCTACATATGCAGCAGGAGCCGTGGACACTTTGGTTGGTAGTTTAGTCCATGGGAGCTCTGAGGGGTCCTGTTAGTTGATACTGTTGTTCTTCCTATGGAGTTACAGTCCCCTTTAGTCTGTAAATCCTTTCCCTATCTTTGCTATTGGATTCCCCAGGCTCACTCTAATGGTTGGTTGTTAGTATCTGCATCTATCTTAGTAAGGTGCTGGCAGAGCCTCTCTGAGGATAGCCATACCAGGCTTCTGTCTGCGAGCAGTGTTGGGGTTTGGTGTCTGTGAATGGGGTGGATCCCAACTTGGGGCAGTCCCTGGATGGCCTTTCCTTTAGTCTCTGCTCCAATTTTGATCTTGTGTTTCCTTTAGACAGGAACAATTCTGGGTTAAAGTACTTGAAGTTCAAGCTAGAACAATTAGATAACAAAAGAAGGGCAAAGGGGTACAAACTGGAAAGGAAGAAGTCAAGGTATCACTATTTGCAGATGATATGGTATATACATTAGCAACTGCAAAAACACTATAAGAGAAGTCCTACACCAGATAAGCAACATCAGCAAAGTGGCTGGACATAAAATTAACTCAAACAAATCAGTAGCCTTCCTCTACCCAAAGGGTAAATGGGCTGAGAAAGGAATTAGGGAAATGACGATCTTCAAAATAGTCACAAATAATATAAAATATCTTGGTGTAACGCTAACCAAGCAAGTATCTGTATGACAAAGACTTCAAATCTCTGAAGAAAGAAATTGAAGAAGACATCAGAAGATGGAAAGATCTCCATGTTCATGGATTGGTAGGATTAACAGTAAAATGGCCATCTTACCAAAAGCAATCTACAGATTAAATGACATCCCCATCAAAATTCCAACTCAATTCTTTACAGAGTCAAAGTAATTCTCAATTTCATCTAGAATAACAAAAGAATCAGTGAAAACAATTCTCAACAATAAGAGAACTTCTCTTCTCGGAGAGTCACTATCCCTGATGTCAAGATATGCTACAAAGCAATAGTGATTTAAAAAAAAATACATGGTATTGGTACAGAGACAGAAGGTAGATCAATGAAATAGAATTGACGACCAAGAAACAGTCCCATACATCTATGATCACTTGATTTTTGACAAAGAAACCAAAACCATATAGTGGAAAAAGAGGCAACATTTTCAACAAATGGTGCTCATCAACTGGTGGCCTGCATATAGAAGAATGCAAATTGATCCATTTTTATCTACTTGTACAAAGCTCAAGTTCAAATGGATCAAGGGCATCCACATAAAACTAGATATACTGCATATAATGGAAGAGAAAGTGGGAAAGAGACGCAAATGTATTGGCACAGGGGGAAAGTTCCTGAATAGAAGACCAATGTCTCAGGCTCTAAGATCAACAATTGACTAATGGAGCCTCATGAAACTAAAAATCTTCTGTAAGACACAAGACACTGTCATTCAGCCAAAGCAGCACCATAGCAACTGGAAAAGATTTTCACCAATTACACAGTTGATGGAGGGTTAATATTCAAAATACATAAGGAAATCAAAAACTGGGCACATAGGAAAATAATGCAAACAAAAATGGAGTATAGTTCTAAACAAAATTCTCATAAAAGAATCTCAAATAGCGGAGAAGCCTCTTCTTCTATCTCTTGTATTTTGTTGATGAGACTTACCTTAGAGGTTTCTGTTTGAGTTCCTACATTTGTTGTTTGTTTGTTTGTTTTCTTTTGGTTCTATGTTTCTGTCAGTTTGTGGTGTCTTTATTGATTCATTTCCACATTCAGGTCTTGAACTGCTTTATTCATTTCCCCCCACTGTTAGTGTTCTCATAGATCTCTTTAAGGGACTCTCTCATTTCTTATTTAATAACTACTATCATATTCATAAATGATACATCAAACATTTTTGTTTGCTTCAGCTATGTTATACTAAGGACCAACGATTACTGGGTTCTAGTGAAGACATATTTTCCTGGTTATTGATTGCCTTTTTACACTGGTATATAGGCATTTGAGTTTGGAGGTATTATAATATAAATGCTGATGTTTGTTTGGTCTTGTCTTTGTTTGGAGGGTCTTTTGTTCCTTGGTGTTTCTTACCATCTCTGGTGTTTAGAAGTGTGTGGTTGTTGTGTGTTGCCTCGTAGGAAATCCTTCTGAAATCTTGATATGTGTGGCTACTTGGGGTTCTGGGTAAAATGTGTTTGTAGGCATTGGAAGCTGACACTTAGAAATGGGGATGGACTGGAACGGGAAGGCTGAGAGTAGCCACAGGAGGGAGGAAAATAGAATATTCCAAGATATAATTAGATTCTGATGAAGTGGCTGGGTTTGTGTGTCAACTTGACACAAGCTGCACTTGTCACAGAGAAAGGAGTATCCCATGAAGAAATGTCTCCGTGAGATCTACCTGTAAGACATTTTCTGAATTATTGATCAAGGGTGGAAGGACCTAGCCTATTGTGGGTGGTGCCATCCCTGGGCTGGCAGTCCTGGGTTCTATAAGAAAGCAAACTGAGCAAGCCAGAGGAAGCAATCCAGTAAGCAGCACCGTTCTAAGGCCTCTGCATCAACTCTGCCTCCAAGTTCCTGCCCTGTGTGAGCTCCTGTCCTGACTCCCTTTGGTGATGAACAGCAATGTGGAAGTGTAAGCTGCATAAATCCTTCCCTCCCCCAACTTGCTTTTGGATCATATTTTGTGCAGGAATACAAACCCTGAATAAGATAAATTTGTACCAGCATAGCAGGGTTTTCCTGTGATATTCTGACCATGTCTTTGAGAGGACAGTGTGGGTCTTTAGAACTTTGAGATAGAAGAGCCATTTGGATGTTGAGAGCTCTGTGAGATGTTCTGTAGGAGCTCGGAAGATAATGTTGAGAACAGTGCAAATGATGGAGGCCTGGCTTCTGAAATCTCAGAGGGAAGATTAAAGACTCTTATCAGGGTCATTTCTGTTTTGATTGTGAAGATTCTGTGGTTTTGGTTAGCTGGGGCTGAAGAATCAGCTATGATTAACAAGATACCAGAACTACTAAAGCAAAACTTTTGCATTACTAGGTTGATTGATGCTGGTGAACTGGATATAAGAAATTAGCAGTGATTAAGAAGACACCAGCATCACTAAGGTGAAATCTTACGGGAAAGTATTTCCTGAGAGCACAGAGAAACTGTATTCCAGAAGTAGCCACTGCTGTACCTCATGTTGGCAGCCAGACTTGGTAATGTAAAAGTCAACCAGGTGGTAGCGGTTTTGAAACATAAAGGGATAGCAGCTGATGTTTGGCACTGTGAGAGGCCAGGAGAGACCATTGGCGAAGGTGCAGCCTCAGAGGCAGTTGAAGGCCCAGGACTGAAGGTGTCATGCAGAGAAGCTGAGGCTTAGTACCATGAAAAGAGCCTATGAGAGGCTATTTATGAAAGTGCAGTCCAGTTGTAGCAGAAGACAACAGTGTTTTGGAGATGTCAGTACCATGAGATGACCACCAAGTATAGCAGCAGCAGTGGAGTACAAACAGCCAGAACTTAGAAGACAAGCTGTGTGCTACAAAGGGCAGAGCTGGAGAAGTGACCCAAGCCCTTGGAGGAGCCCAGAAAATCGTGAGTAGATCCCAGACATTGGATGATTAGAGTTTGGTTTTGCTTTTGTGACTGTACCATAATATTTTTCCCTATTGAAGTAAGAAACTATTTTAGTGGAGCCCACAGTTAAGAGACTTTGGATTGTAAAAGGACTTTGAATTTCAAAAGAAATTGAATATTTTAAAAAGATTAAAATTTTAATATATAAGAATTTGTAAAGACTGTGGGACTTTTAAAATAATTTAGATCTTTGGCATGAGTAAGAAAGTAAGGGTTGAGGCTTACTAGTGATGTGTTTGTGTGATAAGTCGACAAGGGGCCAGTTGTACTGGCTGATTTGAACAGCCAATATTGTTCAGAGGGCAAAGGTTCTTTTTGCTATAAGCCTGACAAACTGATGTCAAACCTTGGGACACACATTTTGTAGTACTGTACTTGGGTTTATAGTTGACTACTTAGGCTTGGATGACCTCTTAAGGGACTTGTTCCTGAAGAACACTGACTATCTCTTAACTGCTATTGACTTCCTATAGTTCTTCAACTAGGAATGACACCATTTGATCCTTTCACTGTCTATATTGGCATATCAACTGCTGTGGTGTTATGCAGGTCTTGTGTAGGAAACTGTATTGTTGAGAGTTCATGAGTAGCATCCCCGTCACGCCAACCAAACACAAAGTAGCATTGCTACTTGTCTTCTGGTTCCTACAATCTTTCTAGCCTGAGTCTTGGGTATAGAGATTATTATAGATATTCTGTACATTGTTGGTATCTCCATAATGACTTGCTCTCTGTACTTTGACTAGTTGCAGTTTTCTGTACTATGCTTCATCTGATACTGATAGACAATTCTTTATGAGGGGTGAGAACTTCACTTTTCTACGTGTGTAAGGATAAGTACTTAGATGGCAACTGGCCACCTTATTAATTTAGCAATATGGTAGTAGTAGGTTTCCCTCTAGAGTCTGTGACCTCTTCAGCCATATATCCACGTGATAAATGATTTAACTATGTCAATATCTTGGCAGAACATATAGCTTTAAGGCTTTAAGCAGCAATTATCCAGAACAAAACCTTCAATTGATTGAAAGCTGGTAGATCCCATCAGAAAGAAGACATTTCTTTTGTTAGAAATACTGTATGCAGTTTTTATCACTATTGCTCTGTAGTACAGTTTGAGGTCAGGGATGGTGATTCCCCCAGAAGTTCTATTATTGTTGAGAAAAGTTCTCGCTATCCTGGGTTTTTTGTTATTCAAAATGAATTTGCAAACTGCTCTTTCTATCTCTATGAAGAATTGATTTGGAGTTTTGATGGGGATTGCATTGAATCTGTAGATTGCTTTTGGCAAGATGGTCATTTTTATTAAATCAGTCCTGCCAATCCATGAGCATGAAAGATCTTTCTGAGATCTTCTTTGATTTATTTTTTCAGAAACTTGAAGTTCTTGTCATACAGATATTTCACTTGCTTGGTTAGATTGACTCCAAGATATTTTATATTATTTGTGACTATTGTGAAGAGTGTCATCTCCCTAATTTCTTTCTCAGCCTGTTTATCCTTTGAGTAAAGGAAAGCTACTGATTTGTTTGAGATGATTTTATAACCAGCCAATTTGTTGAAGTTGTTTATCAGGTTTAGGAGTTCTCTGGTGGAAGTTTTAGAGTTACTTAATTATACAATCATATCATCTGCATATAGTGAAATTTTGACTTCTTCCTTTCCTATTTGCAACCCTTTGACTTCCTTTTGTTGTCTAATTGGTCTGGCTAGGACTTCCAGTACTATATTGAATAGGTAGGGTGAGAATGGGCAGCCAGGCAGAGAGATCAATGGAATAGAATTGAAGATCCAGAAATGAACCCACACACTTAAGGTCACTTGATCTTTGACAAAGGAGCTAAAACCATCCAGTGAAAAAGGACAGCATTTTCAACAAATGGTGCTGGTTCAACTGGAGGTCAGTTGTAGAAGAATGCAAATTGATCCATTCTTATCTCCTTGTACAAAGCTCAAGTCCAAGTGGATAAAGGACCTTCACATAAAACCAGATACACTGAAACTAATAGAAGAGAAGGTGGGGAAGACCCTCGAATACTTAGACACAGGGGAAAAGTTCCTGAACAGAACACCAACGGCTTATGTTCTAAGATCAAGAATTGACAAACGTGACTCATTAAATTGCAAAGCTTCTGGAAGGCAAAGGACACTGTCAATAGGACAAAATGGCAACCAACAGATTGGGAAAAGATCCTTACCAATCCTGCACCCAATAGAGGGCTAATATCCAAAATATACAAAGAACTCAAGAAATTAGACTCCAGACAACCAAATAACCCTATTAAAAATGGAGTACAGAGCTAAAGAAAGAATTCTCAGCTGAGGAAACTTGAATTGCAGAGAAACACCTTAAAAATGTTCAACATCCTTAGTCATCAGGGAAATGCAAATCAAAACAACTCTGAGATTTCACTTCACACCAGTCAGAATGGCTAAGATCAAAAACTCAGGTGATAGTAGATGCTGGCGAGGATGTGGAGAAAGAGGAACACTCATTCATTGTTGGTGGGATTGCAAGATGTTACAACCACTTTGGAAATCAGTCTGGCGGTTCCTCAGAAAATTGAACATAGCATTGGACCTGAGGACCCGGGTATACCACTCCTGGGTATATACCCAGAAGATACTCCAACATATAACAAGGATACATGCTCCACTATGTTCATAGCAGCCTTATTTATAATAGCCAGAAGCTGGAAAGAATCCAGATGTCCTTCAACAGACGAATGGATACAAAAAATGTGGTACATTTACACAATGGAGTATTACTCAGCTATTAAAAGCAATGAATTCGAGAACTTCTTATGTAAATGGATGGAACTAGAAAATATCATCCTAAGTGAGGTAACCCAATCACAAAAGAACATACATTGTATTCACGCACTGATAAGTGGATATTAGCCCAAAAGCTTAAAATAGCCAAGATTCAACTCACAGACCACATGAAACTCATGAAGAATGAAGACCAAATGTAGGTGTTTTGGTCCTTCTTAGAAGGAGTTACAAAATACTCAAGGGAGCAAATATGGAGACAAAGTTTGGGACAGAAACTGAAGGAAGGGCCATCTACCTGAGTACCCATCCCATGTCCAGTCACCAAAGGTAGACGCTGACGTGGATGTCAGGAAGTGCATGCTGACAAGAACCTGATATAGCTGTCTTTTTAGAGGTCTGCCAGAGTCTGACATACTCAGAGGCAGATGCTCACAGCTAACCATTGATCTGATAAAGGAGTTCCCAATGGAGAAGTTAGAGAGAAGACAAAAGGAGCTGAAAGGGTTTGTGACCCCATGAGGAGAGCAACAATACCAACCAACCAGAGCTCCCAGGGTCTAAACCACCAGCCTGGGAGCACATAAGGAGGGACCCGTGACTCCAGCTGTATATGTAGGGGAGGATGGCCTTGTCGGGCATAGGTGGGAGAGGAGATCCTTGGTCTCATGAAGGCAGGACACTGAGTGTGGGGGAATTCGAGGGTGAGGAGGTGGGAGTGGGGGGTAAGTGGGGACACTTCCTCATAGAAGCAGGAGGAGGGGGGATGGGATAGGGGGTTCCTAGGCAGGGAGGGGGAATGGGGAGAGAAAATAACATCTGAAATGTAAATATAATATCCAATAAAAAATAGAAAACAAAAGAAATACTGTATGCAATTGTTCCATTAGTTTCTCAACCATGTGTTTATTCCTACTTTAACATTTATATTGTTTAATTTAAATTAATATGCTTCAAACTCATTAATGCTCCCATTGTAATGTAATGATCTCTTCTTGTGGTTTTGTTTAGAATATAGATTTAATATCCCAGTTATTTCCTTTGTGACTAAAGTTTAGAATATTTATTAGAATTATTAGGTATAATGTGAATACATAGTGATTTAGTATTGTTCCCATTATAAACTTTAAACTTTGTAGTGCCAAATAAAACTATAAGAACAAGAATAGGTTCAAGAATTTAACCTTCTACTTTCCAAGTTTTGGTTTGACATAAACAAAACTGATTAAATATTAATATTTGATGTCTTGAAGAAAAGAAGGCCAAACAAAGTAACTATTTATTGAGTCTTGCTACAAGCTTTCTCATATGTTATTGTTTTTCTTACCAAATCAGTCTGACTCTAGGTATTCAAATTAACATCACTGTTGAGATCAAAACTTTGAAGAGTAAATAACTAAATTCTTTTCTCAGAGTCTTAAAGCATTAAATATCAAAAGTTGACTTCAATCTATAGATACTCAACCACAATGTTCATAAAACTGCTTTGTCAAGGACACCACAAGCTTGCATTCCTCTTCATTTGCTGCTATCTTTATCAGTCTGTTGTATCTGGAAAGACTGGTCATTAGTTCTTCTTGAAGTCTTTTGTTATTTTGAATTTGTAACAGGAATGCTGGGATTATTTCTGTCAGTCTCCTTTGCTCAGTGTTCTTTTTCTTGGATCTCTTGATGTTTAAGCGTGTTCAGATTAATCTTAAGGCCTCTCTGTACTCTTTTATCTTTTTCTATATGATCCCATGTTATTCTTCTGTGGCTGTAATTTCTCTCTCTATCCCAATGACTCTAGCTCCAACCTCTCTACTGAGTATACAATGTTTCTATATTTGATACATCTACTTGGACATGTAACAGAGATCTCAAGTTTGTCACAGATAGTAACAGGACTTACATTCATCATCTCTTTCCAATAGTCACTATCTGCCTCAATAGTCACTGTTTCACGAATCTGACTATCCAGATGCTCAAAGCCAAAGATGAGAATTGTTTTGATTTTTTTCATCTTCAGCCCCAGAGGAAGTCCTGGCTCAATTTGTTTATGCTAGTTCTCACCGTTTCATCTTCACTGCTACAGCCCTGGTCCCAAACAAGATGACTGCCAAGAATAATGTCGTATACAACTGCCACCTTTGAGCATTGAGACTTTCTATCCAGTAACCAGACTAACCTTGTTTATCAAATAATATTACATTATAATCCTGATTACCTTTGAATATCTCTAGCCAATCCAAAATAAAATCAAAATGAATACTAATTTTTAATGCCTCTTTTTCTCATTTTATTACAAACATTTCTACTACATCTTCTGATAATTCCTGTGATTACTGTACCATATCACTTTCTGATGCTTAGTCTAGCACACCAGTCACTTCCTTAGAGCATTCTCTACTTCTCTTTTCTCTATTTGTGATAATCATCTCCCAGATCTTTTTAGTTGTTTTCTCTTGAATGTGAAGTCTTAGCTCAGATAACAACTTGGAGAGTCCCTCTTTGACCTCTGTTTGTTTTAGTTTCTTATCTCAGTACCTTTTTAATATTTATCTGTTTCATTGCACATTCTCTCTTATCTCATTTTGACAGTTCAGCAACTGGTAAAGATATTTACTATATTCATTGGTTTTTATGAAACATGGTCATGATAGGTTATGAAACTTATCCCATTTTATGTCTTGATAAGATATAAATATACTCTCTTAGTGTTCACAATTGTTTTCTCAACACTGAGTCTGTTTATGTGCATGTCTCTGTGCATGCATATATCTGTCTGTCTGTCTGTCCAGGCAAGAGACTGTTGCCAGATAGCCTTCTTTTTCTTCCCACCTCTGGACATAAAGCGTCTATGAAACTTGACAGTCATCTATTAACTAAACAGGCTAGAATCTCAGAATCCACTGTGCCTGAATCCACTACTAGGGTTACATTTTTGTGCAACCATACCTGGTTTCTTAACATGACTGCTAGAGGTTTGAGCTGAAAGACTAATGCTTGCATAAAAGCCACTGAGGCATTTCCCTGGCCATGTTTTTTCAACATTTAAAACAGTGAGTATCTGGAGCTAAGCAAGACTGTGAAACATTTAAAAGTATCAGCAAGACCATACCCTTCATAGGACAGGTTAGTGTCTACCATGTGTGAATTTAGGTCACAACTTTTCCTCCATAAAACCTGATAAGACTATGTTAAAAATAATAAGCATTGTTTTACAAATGATAAAAATAGTCACATAGCCACATGGAAAGCTAGAGTTTTCCTTGACTATTTGACACTATTAAAAAAATAAAATCTTATATATGTCCTGTTAAATTAACCTTAATTAGCCCTATGTCATTTTCATATTATCTCAGGACCTCATCATCACTATTTCTCCACTGGAGTTTAAGGAGATGAATTCAAATTTATTTTACAGATTTCTGTCTTAGTTCTACTGAAACTCATTTTTAAAAAAGAGTAACTTACTTTTCTGTGATTTAAGTTAAGTAATATTACTCTGCTTCATTGCCTCTCATCATTTTCAGATTGATATGTATCTTTCAGATTCTTGAAGACTATGTCAACCTTCTCATTCCATACTGCAGAACTGGATATCTTATCTGTTTCAAACTATTTCAAAATTCCCAGAATGCAATGGTATATATCACTTCTCAGTAAGTTTTTCTTGTGACATAGAATGACCTTCCTTCTTTGGCCCTCCACTTCATATCTCTAAAGACTTGAATCAAACGTCTTCTTCGATAACTCTCCACAGAGTTCAAACTTGGTGCAGATTTGCTGGCGTTTTCTCAAAGTTCTCTGATTCTTTCTCAGGCTTCATCAGATTCAACTGGAGTGACCTGTTCATATGTATTCCTTTTTATTTTCTTCAGGTGCTATAAGACTCTTCAACACTTGGATTTTACACAATTCAATCATCTTTAAATCCTTAGCAGTAGCCCAGTTTAAGAGTAAGTGGTATTGACTGTGTCCCTTCAAAATTCCTATCTTCAAATTTATTCTCCAATGTGATGTAAATGAAGGTGAGACGTTAAGAGTTTATTAGAACACTGGTGTGTAGTCCTTATAAACGGGATTAGTATCTGTAAAGAGGCTTCAGAAATCCCCTTTCCCCTTCACTATGTGACACTGTGGTGATTAGCTTTAACAATCAATTTGACGTAGTTTTGAATCATCTGGGAAAGGAGTCTCAATGAAGGATTGTCTAGATTTGATTGGACAGTCGGCATGACTCTGTGGTATTATTTTGGTTATATTAATTGTAGTGGAAGGAAGGAAGGATTCCAAATTGTGTGAGAGTGGAGAAACCAAGTTTAACATTAACATATATTCATTAATTCATTGCCTTCTGCTCTTGACTGTGAATATAATATTGGATACAATGTTATCCATTGGATACAATTAGATACACCTTGACTTACATGCAATGATAGACTGTAACCTGAAACAGTTTGCCAAAGTAATCCCTTTCTCTCTCTTTTAAATTCCTTTTGTCAGAGTTGTAAATGTCACTTTTATTTCCTTAGATTATGGGACAATATGAGAGTATTACCCAAGCTGGGCTGAGCCCAGGGCATTTCCTTATCAGTTCTAACTATCCCTAGGCCTAGGCCTGGAAAGGTCTAGCCTCCTTATAATCTAATCTTCAGAACTGACTGATTCAATGTGGCTTCTCTCTGCTTCTGCCTGGATTGCTCTGCTTAGCTTCATACTAACTTTGGAAATATTTTCTAATCTTCTGCTTTCTTCTCATTCTCTGGCTCCTTATGTCTTCACCTGTGTTAGTTTGTTCTCTCAGCAATCTGTGTCTGTAAAACTTTCTCTATAAAACTTCCATACATATACACCTCTCTCTCTCTCTCTCTCTCTCTCTCTCTCTCTGTCTGTCTCTGTCTGTCTCTCTGTCTCCCTCCCTCCCTCCCTCCCTCCCTCCCTCCCTCTCTCTCCTCTTAAATAGCCTCTCCTGTAGTGAGTTGGGCATATCCTATCTCTGATTTATTCTGTCAAATATTTCTCTGATTCATCATTTTGTCTGCCCCTCAATTAGATGTCACTTTCAAACATGCTGCTTCTTTCTATAAACTAACCTTACTTACTTTCATTACTGGGGTAAAAAAGGTGTGAACTAAGGATGAGTCTATATTCCAGCTAGATCACACTGTAATCCAGGGTGTGTCTGCATTCCAGCCAGACCATATAGACATAAAGGTCTTTGGACATGATCCCTTGCCAAAGCAGCCATGTTGCTGGATTAAAATTTCTCTACAAGAGTTTTATTACAGCATGAGAAAATTAAACGAAGTTAATAGTCATTGTTCAAACAGAAGTTTGCCCTCACTAAATACTGAATCTGGTAGGGCCTTAATCTTGCTCTTGTCAGTGTCTAGAACTGTAAACAATAATTTCTTTGTTTCTATGACAACCAGTAATTTTCTATAGCAGCATGAAAAGACTAAGTTTATAATTAAGGTTAATCAAGTCATAATTGTTAGGTTAATGATTAATGAAAATATTCTCAAATATACTTTGAAAATATTTCTTACATGAATCTTTTGTCTCTTTTCTTACTAGAACTCCTTACTTCAGTTTTTAAGCATAACAAAGAAAGCTTTTGTAGTATAGCATGAAGATATTAAATTGCATATAAAAATATTATATTTAACTATATAATATAATCATTATACATTATATTATAATGACATAATATATTATTTACATTATATTATATATAATGTAATTACATTGGTAGTTATAATACACATTATATACAATATATGTAGATAATATGTGCATATTATATTGTAATTACATATATATGTACATTATGTAATTACATTATATATGTAATATAATATAATTGTATTATAACAACACCAACATTTTTCTTTCAATAGGTGTTTCTATTTTCACTGGAAAAACACATACATGTACACCATATTGACTCTTCTGCCTCTGTCATGAATACACTAGACCATATGTTGTAAAACAGTGTCAATTGTAGGTTGCGTTCTTTATTAACACCTTCTGTAATTTACTTTGGCAGTAAAGTTCCTTTTTATCGCTAATTCATATTACTTTCATTCATGAAATACTACTTCACTGCTCTGAGATTTGAATACTTCAGCTGAACTTTTTAGCATTTTCAACATATGTTTTAAGTTCTGCCATTCATGAATGTCCAACAGAAATTATATTCAAGTGATTTAGGTAACTATTGGTTGTAGAAGGTATATTTTAAATATCTTCATAATTAAGAACACAGTGAGCGGTTGATAAAATACTTTAGTAATTGATTACATGTTCTTTATTTATAACTGACTATTAATATATTTATAGAAATATCAAACACAAGTAAATTTGGATACTCAGCCATTAAAATATCCTGTTTTATGTAGTAGGCGCTTGCTGATTTCCACAGTTTATTTTAAGTTATACATTATACTTTTTTCTGGCATCTGCCTATATCCTTGACTAGAATTCTACGATGTTAGGACCTTAACCTGTAAGTCTTTAGAACAAAAGATTTAAGCATTTGGATTGTAGGTACATAGTAACTGCATTGGGATGATGATTTAGTTTTATTCTAGCAGGAAATCTCAAATAAGTTACTGAATTTCAAAGCCTTGGTTTCCTAATTCCTAAAGTGAGGTAAAAATAGGGTTTTATTTGTAGGATAACTGGAAAAGTTAAAAGATGTTGAGCATCTTAGATACTGACCATACATGTAGTTGTGCTGGCATCATCATACGTACTAGGTAAGACTGCTACAACTGAGTGACAGCCTTAGCCTTTATTATTTTGAGAGAAGATCACCCTGAGTGATTAAGTTGGGCTTGAGTTCACTCTGTTGTACAGGCTAGTCATAAACTTGCCATTCTCCTGCGTTCATCTCTCACATGCTGTGATTTTAGCTGTGCACTACCTACTACACCTGGCTAATAAATAATATTTTTTATTTTAAAAATTAAGTTCAAGCATACAGATTTATCTATAAACTTATATATTTAGGTATGTCAAATGAATTACCAAAGCTTTCTGGTTAACCAAGAAATGACCTTAGAACCATCTAGATCATCTGGTAATTATCTACATCTTCTCATGCTTCTATTCCTTTGTAATCGGCTGTATTCTGGGGTCTTGGGACTATGTAATATTTCATCTACTTATATGTGTCTATAATGCTCAGAGAACTGAAAAATGCATCCCATTACACCCAGTTTCTTTGTTTATATCGGGGCCCATAAAGTGATCCTTTCCATGCCATTTGTACAAGTTTTATTTGAAACTGTCTTGAATTTGAGTTTATTCATCTTCTCAGAAATGTCACTGACATTTGAGTAGCCTTGATTTGTTGTATAGTTTTTATAAACTCGTTTAATTGAAAATAGTTCATACTTTTTTCTCAAAATAAATCCTTGATATAACTAGCCCAAATTTCTATTCATCATTTGTATGATGTAAAATTTATCATTATCTAGAGTTTCCAAGATTAGGGAGAGAGTATGCTGTAACTTCTCAACAGGACTTTGAAAGTAATACTCTGTCATAAATCAGGAGGACATTTTTATATTTGTCTGAATGTTTCTTCTAGTGATAATGATTCTTTTGGCTCATTTATAATCATAGATCTTTCTAGAGTAAGGAAAATGATTCTAGAGGGAGAACTATTAATAAATAAATCAGCCTTTGGGTCTGTGTAAGAAAATAATTCCAATTTATTCATTCATTCATTCATTCATTCATTCATTTCTTTCTTTTTTTATTATTATTTGAAATACTATGTAAATGGGGAAACAGTGCCAAAGATTTATTAGTAATAGTTATTTCCTAATTGCAACGAGAAGCATCCTGTATGTTTAAATAAATATTGTTAGCTATGACCTCTTGCTGGGCCAAGACTGATAAGTCAATTGTTTGACCTATATGAAGTCCACACAGTATACACAGTGAGGAGTGCAACAGGAAAACAGGACACAATAAATCAGGAATTAGACCACTGATTGTTGCAGCTAATTACATCAGGCTTCTGCTTAATTTCTCACTCTGTCATTCTAACCTGATTTTCTTGCCAACAGACTTTGCAAATTGCTGGTGTCACGTACATTCAGCAAATAATAATCCTTAGTTACTGTGACTGACAAATGAATGAGCAGGAGGAGATAGTTTATTATGCAAGGATGAAGCGAGACATTCACCAGATACCTGCCTGGATGCTTTTATAATTTAGTTACCTAGATGGGCTGCCTGATGCCTTTCTCCAAGGGCATAGACTTTGGCATCAAGACAACATAATTAGATCTGTGGTTTGGCTTGATAATACTGAGCATGAAGAAGGGATGATACTGGATGAGGAAGAGAGGGGACGGTCTTTGCTTGGACAAAGAAAGAGATAAAGTAGTAACTTGGCTCTTTAAGTCAAATCTGAGTATAATGTGTTTAGTGTGAGAGAGATTAGTCAGCACATTGTTGAGTCCTAATCTTGGGTACATGTGATCTAACTCAGTATCTTTAGCCCATTATGACTTGATTATTGAAATTGAGAACTATGTTTATTAAGACATGATGATAAGAATGAGATGCTCTTATTAAAAATAATTATTCCCATATTATTCTTTTGCATAGACATAATACATATCAGTTCATTTTGTTTTGATGCTAGTCTTGAAATTTTTTTATGGCCTTGGATCAATTTTCCTTTTGTTATTTTATGAAACTTACATGATTTCCATACTTAAAACAATTTTACTACATTTAGGAGACAGAACATGGAAATTTTAGTTGAAGACAAATTTGCATTTGTGTTATTTACTACATTTTTATATTCTGATAATATTTTTTTTTATTTTGAAATACTTTCAGTAAAAATTCACATAGAAAGTCAGCATTCAATTATAAAACAAGACTAGTAATTCATATTCTATTGTAGAATACATGTAATGTGCAGTCTTTAATATTAAACATATGATTTTAACTATAGTCTAAGTCCTGTATGCTATGTTAGATGTGGAAATATAAGACACTCAACACATTTAAGACTACCGAGAACATTTTCTACCTCTTTGTATTGCCTCAAAGGTAGATAACCCTAAAATATGTAATATGCATATATGAAGAAGTTAACAACAAAATCTACTTCTTTGTACCGTCTATGTTTGCTAATAAAAAAAACTATACAATGAACGAGTAAATCAATATTTAGATATAGGCTCACCCAGGCTGTTCACTGTTTCTTTGGTGTTTAATAAAAATCCTATTAGCCTAATCAACTGAAAGTAACACCTTGGCAATTTGTGAAAAATACAACTACTTCTTGGTACAAAATCAAATTTACTTCATTCTTTCACTTGCCATGATTTCTGGTTTGAGGTGTTATTGTTTTGGATTGTTTTTTTCTTTGTTTGTTTTTATTTCCCCCACTTCTTTGCCTTGGTGTTTGTTTTTTATTCAGGGAAAGAAAAATTGTTGTAAGAACCACAAAAGAACCATTTTTATATTAAAATGATGTGACAGACTATAGTGCTTATTTTTGGAAACACTGTTCTACTTGGTAAAGCAAAGGTAAGATTTAACTATGTACTTAAATGTGTGGATACCACCTAGTATTCAGTGATGAAGGCTGGAATACAAGCTAATAAAGAGTACAAAAACTGGACTCCAAAAGTCCAAAGTCCATAACATGAGCAGAGTCTTCCCAGCAATGCTTCTGACAGACACTTCAGAGACAACAGGAGATTGTATTTCTCTGTTTTTAAATAAATGCCAAGGTGTAATCTGTGTAAAATTCTTCCAATCTCATGCTAGCTTTTCAAAAATTCCTAATGTATTTTTGTTTGTTTGTTTTACCCATGTTTCCCAGTCAGTTATACAAATAAATAGTAACTATCCATTGTCCATGCTTCTTATGCTATTGTGTGTCCCTTGCAGAGGGAAAAAATGGTGAAATAGAAGTGGGTCAAAGAACTTACTTCCAAGCATTAAGAAGAAATCTGAGAACCATATAACAACCTGATACAACCACTCTGGAAATCAGTCTGAAGGTTCTTCAGAAAATTGTGCATAGTATAGGACTCAGCTATACCACTCCTGGGCATATACCACAAAAGATGTTCCAACATATAACAAGGACACATGCTCCACTATATTCATAGGAGCCTTATTAATAATAGCCAAAAGTTGCAAGGAACCCAGAAGTCCTCCCACAGAGGAATGGATAGAGAAAATGTGGTACATTTAAACAATGGAGTACTACTTAGCTATTAAAAACAATGAATTCATGAAATTCTTAGGCAAAAGGATGGAATTAGGAAATACCATCCTGAGTGAGGTACCGCAATCACAAAAGAACACACATGGTATGTACTCACTGATAAGTGGATATTAGCCCAATCACATGAAGCTCAAGAAGAAGGAAGACCAAAGTGTGGATGCTTCGGTCCTTCTTAGGAGGGGGAACAAAATACTCAATGGATGAAATACGGAGACAAAGTGTGGAGCAGAGACTGAAGAAAAGGCCATCCAGAGACTGTTCCACCTGGAGATCCATCTCACATATAGACACAAAACCTAGACACTATTTCGGATGTCAAGAAGTGCTTGCTGACAGGAGCCTGTTATAACTGTCTCTTATGAGGCTCTGCCAGGGCCTGACAAGTACAGAGGTGGATGCTCGCAGCCAACCATTACACTGAGCATGGGGTCCTAAAGGAAGAGTTAGAGAAATGACTGAAGGAGCTGAAGGAGTTTGTAACCCATAGGAAGAACAACAATGTCAACCAACCAGATTCCCCCCACCCTTGCCCCCCAGAGCTCCCAGGAACTAAACCACCAACCAAAGAGTACACATGGAGGGACCCATGGCTCCAGACACATATGTACCAGAGGATGGCCTTGTCGGACGTCAATAGGAGAGGCCCTTGGTCCTGTGAAGGCTAGATGCCCCAGTGTAGGGAAATGCCAGGGAGGTGAGGTGGGAATGGGTGGGTGGGAGGGGAGCACCTCCACAGAAGCACGGGGTGGGGAGGGTGGGATAGGGAGTTTCCAGAGGGGAAACCTTGAAAGGGGATAACATTTGAAATGTAAATAAATAAAATATTTTTTTTAAAAGACTATAACCTCTGAGGTGAAAGAAACACTTTCTCAATCTTTACACAACAATAGAATCTGCAGTAAGAACTCATTAAGAAAAAAATATAGATGTAAACACAGGCACTAAGGGATGATTACTTAGGAACAGGAAGTGCACATATCTTGGTCTTCTCAAGAGAGAGTCCCAGCACTGAAGTGTTTTAAAAACAGCCACACACAGAATTTTGGTGGCTTCTGAAATTACATCATTGAAAGCTTTGGAAAGTGTAAGCAATCCCCCTGGCTTACTTAGCCCTATCTAAGAAACACTTCTCTCTTTAATACGTGAGATCATAGCCTTGTTTCTGAGATGATACGCTGAGAGTTACAGGTTGACAAGCTGGAAACGTAATCCAAGGTCAAATGAATCTTAACTATAATAGGTAATTTGCAAGGAAGCTCAGACATATCACTTGACTAGAAGGAAGGTTCACAATCCTGCCTCTGATATCAGAGTCCCAGAATTTAGCAGGTTTATAGATGAGAAAGGAGTAAGGTAAAGATCACAGGTCACATAAGCTTTAGCCTTAAGCACAATTTATTGGTATTTTGTTATTTTATTTGACATATTCCTATAAAAAGATTATTGTGTCAATGTACAGTCCTTGTAGCTAATTTTTATTAGTTGTGCTGAAATTCTTGACTCTTAGCCAGTGACAGTCTTCATCCAAAAGTGAGAGTGAGGGATTCCTTTCCTTTTGCATGCCCCATAAATATTTAGCTTGTATCATGGTTCAATTATGTGTTAATAACCAATCTAAGGTACAATTTTTCATATATTTATAAATTATATATTAGATTCATCAGTTATTCTAAACATTATGCTTTGAAACTTAGATATGTTAATATATGAGAATGCAGATTTTATCTGTTGTATCATTTTTAATTATGCAAATATATAAAAATTTGATTACTTGTTTATACTAATGAATATTTAGGAGTATTCTAGACAATGACCTGATAGTTTTGTAATAAAAGTCTTAAATATGTGCCATTATTCATATATGTATATGTAATATGATATATATTACCTTCAACTCTACTAGGGTATTTCTAGATACCTATGTAATACAAGTAAATATGTAACTAAAAGTATTTTCAAGGGCAGCCATGGTAGTAAATACTTGTTTGTAATCTTAGCACTTGGGAGGTAGAGGAAGTAGGATCGTGTGTCATGGTCAGTTTCATACAACAAGTTGGAGGCCAACCTAAATGACATGAAATTCTGCAAACATATTTAAAAACTGAATAAATGAGAGTAAAGCTACTCTTTATATATTCTTGCAAATAATCATTTGGTTTCAGCTTCTTTGACACAAGTCTAATGGAGTGAGGCACATTATGACACAGTGGTTGGTATTTGTATTTTCCTCACTATCAAAATTTAATTGTTAATATTAAACATTTGTATTCACATCTCCATTGTTTGCTCATTACATTTTACTACTGATATAAATATTATCAGTGGCTATAAACATTAATAAGTCTGCGTCTATTGAGCTGATATTTCTGTGGATGATTCTTTCTTGCTGTGTATATGTCTTTCATTTTGGCTTGGTATTTAACTTTATAATATAATTTTTTAAAAAAGGATTTTAACTATCAGTAGAAATAGAGATAACACTTTTCTTGATCAATTCCTTCAGCAGTGTTGCAGTGTTCCTTATTTTTACAATCTGCCTTTCCCCATGAGTATCTGAAGTGATAATTTCTGGTTTCTTTGGAGACTCAGTTGCATCGTGCTATGTTTTTCTGGGAAGTATTTTAGGAGAGGATTTCGCTAAAGCAGGCACATAGGAGGGTGTTTGGTGAGAACAGACATATGGCCTTCTTCTGGAAGCTGCCTAGAAAAAGGGCACATAATATTTTGCTGGAATGGACACATGAGAATACACCTGATGCTTGGAATGGATGTATATATAACCCAACAGACAGTGGATGACTCAGTGGCATTGGTTCGCCTTGCCTTCTTTACTGATCTTCATTTGTCAAGACTGCAGAGAGAAAAGCACCAAAGAACTTCATGTGATATTCTGGTGGCTTCTTGCAGCACGCCAGTGGACTTGGGAAGATTGGCAAAGGCTCCCAGTTTTTCTGGATCAAACTACTGCTGTTAATTTGAGAATTGTGTTTGTGAATAGATCTGAGCTACCAGTGGTGATTCATGTGAACTACTGGTATTCTGACAACGAAGATTAGAATTGCACCAAAGAAATGTTTCTAGACAGACCTACCCCCCTTTGCCCTATTAACCTTTCCTTTCTACTACTTCTGATGGGTGATGAGCTAGAAGGGAGGTTAAAGTGTTTAAGCACCCTTATTAAAGTAAGTTTTGAAATATTTAGGTTTACTGGTATCAATACTGGGCCACTATACTCAAGTTCTGGCAGAAAGAATGAGCCACTTTTCCCAGAGACTAATGGTCTATGTCCAGGACTCGGTGAGGAAACAGTTCCCATGCAATGGCAGAAGCAAGAGAGTTTACACAATTATGATTTGTTTATTTTATAGTTAATTGTGTTATTTTCCAACATTTTAATTTTATTATGTATGTATATATATATACACACATTCCTTCCTCTTTTTTATTTGAAACATTGCTTTAATCATCTTTACCAACATAGGCTTAGTAGTCATGAATTGCTTTAGGTTAGGTTTTCTCTCATTTCTTATTATGGGATAGAATTGCTAGGGTATATTAATATTGGTTGACATTTATTTTCTTTCCTGATTTGAAACCCATCATTTCAGTCTAGCCAGACCTTCAGAGCTTTGTTGAGATACTTTTCATGAATTTGATGAGTTTGCCTTTGTAGGTGACCTGGAGCTACCCTCCTGAAAATTGTAATTGTTCTGTATTTTATAAACTTCTCATTTTAAATGTAATGTGACATGTAATAGCTCTTTACTGTCTATATATGTTTTGGGTTCTAAATGTCTCCTCTACTTAGACATTTATATATTTCTTCAAGTTTAGAAATATTTCTACTTATGATAAAATGTTTGTAAGAATGTTTTCCATTATAAAGGTTTTTATGCCTTTTGTTTGAACTAGGTTTGTTATATTTCTAGTATCATTTTCCTGATTGTATCACTTATGTCTTGGAACTTACGTTCATAATTTCTCCTCTTTTTCTTTGTTGCTATCTGAACACAACTATTCATTAACCTTGTGGCAAAGCCCTGATTCTGTGCTCTTCACTTAACGTAGGCCATTTGTAGTGGTTTCTAATTTTATTTGTGTATTATACTTTTAATTCCAAAGAATTCTGGTGTATGTAGGGGGTGGGTCCTTTAGAATCTTTATTGCTCTGCTACAACTAAATCGACTGTTATCTTCCTTACTTCATTCTTCTGTCTGTTTGGATCCTTTATGAGGTTTTTAAGTTTTGATTTTGAACTTGTAATATTGTTTATGGGGAAAAGTGCCCGTTACACAAAGTTGACAAACTGATTCAGATCTCCATGTAAAGCTCTGTGAATGTTTCATAGTATATGTCTCCCTCCCCACCTCTCTCTCTCTCTCTCTCTCTCTCTCTCTCTCACACACACACACACACACACATACACACATAAATAAATAAAATAAAATTGAACTTTTTGTCATGATCTGCATGCTTTGGACTGAAGAAACAATAGACAAATGCATACAAAAGCTGGGGTCAGGTGGACCATGCACTCTGATGGAAAAGTACCAATAGCACATTTCTTATAGGCAGTTGAATGAGGAAATAGAGTCAATAATTTCAGTAGGAGACTGTGGGTGTTGGAGAGCAACTTATCAATTTCAGTAGGAGACCGTGTCAGGGAACAACTTAGCAACTTCAGGCTTTAGTCACTCAGGAGGAGAAAGCTGTGGTTGATGTTTTGTGCACATTGTCACCTGTTCTCAAAGTAAGAGAAGGCTGTGCCATTCACATGGGCCTAAGGCATTGAGGAACTTCATATGGTTATGCTCATATTAACTGTGCAATGCACCCCAGCCTTCATTTGCTCCCAATAACTTTTAAATTATTTTACCAGATATTTAATACTATATATGTTTAGGTTCAGTTACTGGAAAAAAAAGAACTTTAGCAGGCATCATGAGTCCTTCTTTTTCTGTGTTTCTTTTTCATTCTATATTGTGGTATGTGCATATGTTGTTGAAGGATAGGTCTTACATTTTTCTATGAGTTTCTTCTTTGTGAGCAGCCTTATTTGGAGGGCTCAATTCCTAACATGACATTTCTAATATGTCTCTCCATTTTGTCAAGAGAGACAAAAAAATCCAACACTCTCTGTGATAGACACCACAGATAAATAACAACTACATACCCAGCAATAGTAGAAAAACAAGAGGAAAAAGCAATGTACATTGAACAAAGTGAAAACTCTATAAAGGAAAATAATATTAATGAAAATAACAAAAATGAGGAATACATAAAGGAAAAAGAATCAAGATAGGAAGGAAAATAAGATGAGGGACTGTGTTGGGAAAATGGTAAATAAAAATATAATAATATGAATACTAAATTTAATAATAAAAGAAAAATGTCAAAAGTTTCTTTGTACTGAGGAGATAAAAACATGTTTTCCAAATCTTTGGCTCTAAAGATCTTCATAAATGAATGGGCCAAGTCCAGTGTGTTTCTTCTCAGATCCAAACATGAAAAAGTAAATAAACAAACCTAGCAGAACGGAGGCTGAACCTTGCCCTATCTTTAGAACCAAGGAGATGCAAGGCAGGACAGTGCCCTCTCATGATCTCTATGCATGGCCCAGGACACAGTGGCATTTGTGTCAGCTGCTCTCACTGTCTGATGCTGAGTATCACTTGGTTGCATGCTGCCTCACATCAGAAGCACTCTGTCAGAATGTCTGCAGGAATGAGCAATGTTCAAGTAGCAGTTGCTGGGATGCATTGTGTAAAGGTGTGTCTCCGTATATTCATTGTTAATTCTGCATCAGCAAGAGCTAAACACTCTCTTATCTCTATGGCCCATCACAGGTCTCATATTTTGTAAATATTTATTCTTCTTCACCTGGCTAAGGCAATATAGTATTTTATCTGATTGGCTTTAATAAAGACCTGACAGACAATAGCTGGGCAGGAAATGGAAAGTGAATCTTCTGGCCAGAAAAAGGGACTCTGGAAGAAGAATCAGAGACAGGATATTCGCCAGCAGACCCAGTGGTAAAGAGATAGACTAGAGTGAAGCAGAGAAGTAGAATTAGCTAGGTAGCAGAATGTAGGCCAGGATTAGTTGGGAATGAAATAATTAGGAGACTTCCCATTAGAAGGCCTAAGTTTTGAAATATTATAAAAAGACTTCGTATCATTATTCATGTCACTGATAGGCCCAAGAAAACTCCTGAAATAGGAGTAGAAAATATTCTAGAACTGTCTGAGTCTCTGACTGCACATAAAAGGCAAGAAAATAAATGTATGAAGGCTAGAGATACAGCTTTCATTTTAGAGGTTAGATCACTGGCTACTCTTCCAGAGGATTTTTGTCTGATTCCCAGCAGACATTTGGTAACTCATAATTTTCTTCTGCACCTCTAGTTCCCAGAAATCTGGTACTTCTAGCATCCACAGGCACCAGGTGTGTGTATGTGTGTGTGTGTGTGTGTGTGTGTGCATGTCAGTGCATATGTGTGTGTATATACATATACACACATATATGTATCTATAGACAAAATACCCATAAGCATAAAACATTGAAAGCATTTAAATAGGGAGCAATACATAACACCACTATTTTCTAGCCCTCACCATACCTGCCTCCCTCCCAGATTTATGTGAAGTTGTTCTTGTAGTTGTTCTTGATTTTCTGCACAGATGTTGGGCTGCACCTTGAGTGGAAGTACCTTCTGTTCTTTGTTTCTCTTTATAACACAGACTGAGCTACGTAGCATGTGGGCATCCTCATGTACTTGTACCCAAGTGATAATCACTTTCTAGACCTATGCTAGCTGAAAGTGGGGAGTTATCACTGACCCACTGAAGAGAAAGAACCCCTGTGTCTTGATGATACAAAATTACAGGTGCTTCTCCATCCTAAAACCATAGACTTTTGTATTAGGTCATGGAGAAATCAAATAAGTTGGTACTAAGCTTCCTCTCTGATGGCTATTTTTCATCATTCCACAAAGTGCTGGGCAGGCTGGGGAGGAAAATCATCTACTCTTACCTATCTGGGTGCATTCTGGGCCACAGTAATGCCTGGTGTGGCAAGCTATACTCACAAAACAGGTGTCAGGAATGATAGACCAAAATGATATAGGAGTAGTCAACTGCCTTCTGATTGGCTTAGAATTTTACAATTAATTAAATTATGTAGTCACTTGTTCATTTTGCATCTCAGGCCCCTTCCTGTCCTCCCAGTCACATCCTGACAAACTCCTACCCCCATTATCTCTTCTTCTTCTCCTTAGAGAAGGGAAGGCCCCTCATGGGCACCAATCACCCTGGCAAAACAAGCCACAGCAGGTATATCTGCTTACTACTTTGAATGAAAAACTCATAGTTACAGAAAGTATTATTTTTTGTAAATATGTAATACCATTTTATTTTAACAAGTCTTAATATTTAGATAGTTTATATTTAGAGAAACAATGAAGATAAAATTTCAGAGGACCCCTATAACATGCCCCAGTTTTGGGGTTTGTGCATGCATGCATATGTGCATGCGTGTGTATGTGTGCATGTGTGCATGTGTGTGTGTGTGTGTGTATGTGTGTGTGTGCGTGTGCTTGTTTTTCTGTTATGTTTTTTGCTTTTGTATTCACTGTACATCCTTCTCACTGTCCCTCCCAGTCAACCCTCCCACAATCCTTCCCCCATCCCTGCATTTCTTTTCCTCTAAGCAAGTGGGACCACCCTCAGTATCCCCCCCACCCCCCACCCCATACATCAAGTCTCTGTGGGACTAGGCATATCCTTTCCCACTGAGGCCAGACAAAGTAGCCCAGATAGTTCATATCCCATGGACAGACAATAGCTTATAAGATAGCTTTTGCTCCAGTTGTTTGGGAGCCACATGAAGTCCAAGCTACACTTCTGTCACATATGTGCATGGAGGCCTAGGTCCAGCTTGTGGATGCTGTTACATTGATGGTTCAGACTCTGAAATCCCCAAGGGTCCAGGTTAGTTGACTCTGTTGATCTTCCTGTAGCGTTCCTATCCCCATTGGGCCTACAATCCTTCCTTCTATTCTTTCATACACATCTCCAGGCTTGACCAACTCTTTGACTACAGGTATCAACATCTACAAGCATAACATAATATCATTAATAGTGTCAGAGATTGGTGCTTTTCCATGGGATAAGTCTCAAATTGGGCCTATTATTGGTTGGCCATCCCTTCAGTCTTTGCTCATCCCCAGTGCCAGCATTTCTTGCTCTCAGGATAGATTTGGGGTCAAAAGCTTTGTGGGTGGATATGTGCCCCTATAGCTTTATTAGGGTTCCTGCCTTGCTAAAAGAGGTGGCCTTTTCAGTTTCCATATTCCCAATGCTATGCGTCACAGCTAAGGTCATTCTCATTGATTCTTAGAAACCTCACTTATGCCAGGTCTCTGTCTTGTATTGGAGGTGCCTACCACCTCCTCAGCCCAGTCAGTTGCAGATTTCCACTAATTCTTGTGGCCATCAGCCCATTTCTCCTGTCCTTCCTGAAACCTGATCCTGAACTCCCCACTTCCTTTCCTACCCCCTCTCCCTCCCAATTCCCTTCTTCCCTCTGACTATTTTATATTCCCCCTTCTAAGTGAGATTCACGCACTCTCACTTGGGCCTTCCTTCTTGTTTAGCTTCTTTGGGTCTATGGAGTATAGCATGGATATCCTGTATTTTATGGCTAATATCTACTTATAAGTGAGTACATAAGATATGTCCTTTAGGGGCTGAGTTACCTCACTCAGTTTTTTCTCATGTTCCATCCATTTGCCTGAAAAATTCATGATGTCTTTGTTTTTAATAGCTGAAAAATATTCCATCCTGTAGATGTACCACATTTTCTTTATCCATTCTTCAGTTGACAGACATATAAGCTGTTTCCAGTTTCTGGCTATTACAAATAAATCAGCTATGAACATAGTTGAGAAAGTATCTTTGTGAGATGATAGAGCATGTTTTGGGTATATGCCCAGGAGCAGTGTATCTGGGTCTTCAAGCAGAACTATTACCAATTTTCTGAAGAACTGCCAAGTTGATTTCCAAACTGATTGCTCATATTTGCACTCCCACTGGCAATGGATGAGTGTTCACCTTGCTCCAAATCCTCAACAGAATGTGATATAACTTGAGTTTTTGATCTTAGCTATTCTGATTGGTATAAGATGGAATCTCAGAGTTGTTTTGGTTTGCATTTCCCTTATGACTATGGAATTTGATCTTTTCTTTAAAGTGCTTCTCGGCCATTTGAGATTCCTTTACTGAGAGTTCTCTGTTTATCTGTGTAACTCAATTTTTAAAATTGGGTTATTTGGGTTATTGATGTCCAACTTCTTGAGTTCTTTATAAATTTTGGATATTAACATTCTGTCCAATATAGGGTTGGTGAAAATCTTTTCCCAGTCTTTAGGCTGCTAGGCTTACAATTTCTGTATAGAAACTTGGGAAGAAGAAATTTAACATATAATACTTGCATTATGCTTTACTGATAGATATAGACTATTTCTTATTGCTTCATAGACATTTGGTTATATTTTTCACTTTAATATATATAAGAGACTACTAATGTTTCTAGTAAGCAAAATAATACAACTTTCTGTCTTAAAGATACATGTTTGTTTTTATCATTTGCTTCTTTTAAGAAAATGCTTATTTGTCTTTTAAGGACATATTTTCTGATTTAAAAAGTAGTTTATATTGCCCTTATTCTTTGAATATACACATACACAAAATATTATTTCGCTCTTCTATCCCTTTATTGTTTCCCTTCTAAAAAAATCTATTTTTTCTCTAAAATGTTTTAAAATCAATTTTAATATTCTTTTTTCTTTTATATTATCATAATAAGGTGTTTCAGGGTTCTCAACTGAGTCTAAAGCATTGTCCCTCAATACCTTACTCTAGTCTGCCACTAGGGCTTTTAATAAGCCTACTTCAACTCTCATCTTGTTCCCTGTTTCACTGCTCCAATAAATATGCAGATGTACTTTTACATTTTCTGTGTCCCTATACTGAGTTTCTAGAGAGGGCCAATTTAGCAGTTCTATGCTTTATAATGTAACATGCTGATTGTCTACTCATTCTATTAAGTAATATCAAAAGTAATATTGTGATTTGGAACTGTATAGCAACATAATATTTTATTTCATTTTATTCTTTTCATTTCTTTTTGTTTCTCTTTTGTGAGTTTCTATGTAAGTTTTAATTTTCTTTTGTATTTAGAAAGTTCAAGCGTACTTTATATTATTTTAATTTTATTAAAGTGAGTTCATATTTTATTTCTCCCAAATTCTTCCAACCACAGGATTTCTATATGTTCTAAATTTTTTTTAAAAATAAAGGCAAATTTCCACTGTCCTTTCTCTTTTTCTTACTTTTCTTTTCTCCTTCTCAAGAGTTCTTCAGTCATCTTCATCCATCAATGACTAATATCATGGACAACAGATTTAGTCTTCTATGTAGATTGTTTCTGTTGGAATCCCAGTAGCATGGGTACTCTAAATCTTTCCTCTTAAATTTTCACTTTGGCCACCAAGTGCTTCACTGGAATACTTCACAGATGGAAACACACACACACACACACACACACACACACACACAGCCCTCGCCTTTGCATACATTGAAACGTTTTTTCCTTTTAGCACTTAGTGCCTGCTTTTGGCCATCCCTTATCTCCATAGCTTTGTCCTTTGGGCGTGTTTTAAATGTATTAATACTATGGTGTAAATCCTGATATTCCTCTAAAATTATACTTTGTAACCTGTTACCCAATGTTGGTATTAATAAGGGCAGTTATGGGAGAAGCAATCAAACCAGGAGGGTGTCACCAATAAGAATAAAGACACAGTATCTTCTTCCATGTGAGAGCAGACAAAGAGCCCTGTCTGTGAGAACATGACCAGATGTTAAGCCTCCCAAAACATTTGTTTTGGACTTTTGAACATCCAGTCTACAAGAAAAAAAACGTGTGCTATTTATAATGTACCCAGTATTTTTTTTATAGGAGTTGAGTTTTCTAAGACAATTAAAGATAATTTTCTTGCTTTTGATTCTTTCTTTAACCTTCTAAAACTTCATTTTATTATTTTCTATCATTGCCATGTGTCCCGTGAGCAAGAGAGGATGAAAATGTGAGCACATCATGCAACTCGCCTGTAAGCCATTTTTTAAATTTTTATTTTATTAAGAAAATGTTTATATTTTACTTTCAGATCACAAGTCTTATTTTACTCATGTAAATGTATGTATGGTAGTTGCATAAATATTATTTTTAGAAAATGTAACCAGATTATATTGCTTTCATTTTATAATTATAAGCAAACTATTTAGTTTAATTCCCTGGCTACCATTTGACAATGTGCTATTGTCATGATACTGGAATACTAAAATACTGGATTCATTTTGTTGAGTATAGACTCTATGAAAATTTGGACATGAATGTAGCTATGGGGAGAAAGATATAGAAATCTCTCTGACTCAGTTCTTAGGGTAGGGATCCATCCAGTAAGATGAGAACTCTTTGGACTGGTACAAACACAAGATGATAGAAGAACATTTGTATCTAGTCAATAAGGAGAAAATAAAGAGAATTCCCATCTCTGTGTGTGTTTTACTTTTCTGTTTATCAGTACACAGAATAGTTTAACTTGAATTTTTTAAAAATAATTATGCTATACATGTATACACCCACATGAATCTAAGTCAGCATACAATACAATAGACTTCTAAATATTCATGTGTATCACTACACAAAACTTCACAAAAAGAGTTAACTTAAATTATTAAACACATAGGATTTCTCAGTAGGGTATAGTATAATTCAACTTGGATATATAACTACACTAAATACTTTATGTGAAAGTTATTTTAGCCGGGCAGTGGTAGTGCATGCCTTTAATCCCAGTACTTAGAGGCAGGCGGATTTCTGAGTTTGAGGCCAGCCTGGTCTACAGAGTGAGTTCCAGGACAGCCAGGGCTATATACAGAGAAATCCTGTCTCAAAAACAAACAAACAAAAAAAACGTTATTTTGAAGTGGGTAGGTCTTCAGTTGTGCTCTTTACACCTTCTCCTCCAATGAACATCCTATTAAATTCATATTATAAATGAACGTATTTCTAAATATGGATGCAAGTTGTCCCTTTTGAGAACATCCATGTGTCAAGCCTCATTAAGTTCTTTAGGTTTATTTCCACCTTGGTAAGTTTTTAGTATTCTTGTATAACAAACGAAAAAATCAGCATGGATAATGTACATGAAGTTATAATATGAAGGTGTACCAGAATATAATTCAAGACATTTGGACATTTGTTACAACCGTGTATTATACCTCTACTACTTCACATTGGGGTTCTGTTTATAAGAACAAATACTTTAATATTTGTTTTAAAAGTTTCTAAAAATGCTTTTTAGTTTTAAAAATTACGATAGAATTAAATTGTTTCTCCATCCCTTCCTCTCTCAGTTACTCTCAGTGCATTCTACCTTGATCTCTCTCATTTTCATTCCTTTCTGATTTTATTATTGCTACATATGTATATAATATGCATATATTACAATGCTGTCAGTACATACATACTTGAGAAAAATATATACTGTGAATGGATAAAATGCAAACAAAAAGTTTAATTGTCATTGCATATTTAAGACTGGAGAGGTACAAAATGTTCAGACTGTGTTCTCTAAGACAAATGTACAAGGCAGATGTAAGAATAGTAAAACAAAATTTCCAAATGGGAATTTTAAAAAGCTCAAGTAGGAAAGCAGTGGTAATAAACAATTGGTAAATGGAGAGATTTGGAACATGTAGTGTTAATAAGGAATGGATGCAGAAGAGGTCAAGATTAAAGGAGTAAATTACAGTGTGTTCAGTGGAATGGAAGCATCTATTTCATATGTAAGTGGAAATCTAAGGAATGTTTTGAGGAAATTCTGCCAAGCCCTTAGAGACCAACAAATTGAACCATGATTGGAGAAAGAGGCACACCCTAAATTGCTTCAAGAAACACATAAATGTTATGTTTAAGGAATAAAAGTAGTGGTGTGTATAGAGCACTCTTGAGAGCACTAATGAGAGCCACTGGAAGAGTTCTTAAGTTGAAGCTACTTCTAGAGATAAACATGGACAATACCATTGTTGGTGGTGTGGGCCTTCATCCCAGAGATATAGCTATTTAATGAACTTTTCTAAGGCAGTGGGAAATGTGAGCAAGGTATCATATTGTAAATGGAAATACATCATATGACTAGAAATGCTACATGAAAATGAATGTTGTCATTTGCACTGATGTAAACATAAGATGGCATAAAAATAAAATACAAAGCTGAGTTACTAAATGAGAAGCCTGGTATCACGTGATGTATGTGGATGAAAGTTCTTATGTACAGGAAGAAATTCTATAGGAAATAAGGAATTGAAATACAGTGATCAAAAAATCCAGGTGTGACCTACATGTAAATGGAACAGATGGCTACAGCCATCTAATGAGGATCAAAGAAGAAAGAAACATAATGAATGGGAACCCACTAGACACTGCAGGTGAGAGAAAGGTTGGTCAATGACAGACATAAATTTGTCTGAATCACTTCCATTTTTATTGCATATTTTATTTATTTACATTTCAGATGTCATTCCTTTCCCCATTTCCCCTCCCTAGTAATGCCCTATTCCATGCCCCCTCCTCCTTTTTGCTTTTATGCCATTTTAATTACATGCACGTATTAAGGTCATTTCTTGGTTGAGGAACTAGCAATAAAATAGATGCAAATAGTCAAGGAAAAAGAAAGAAAATAAACACAAATAGTCAAAGAACAAGTAAGGCAATAAGCAAAGTTCTGTGAAAACTCCCATGATCATGATTTCTAAGGGCTTATCAGGAAGACCAAAATATCTGAGCCTACTTCTCTGTCCTAGCCCAAAGTCCTTTTCATGTCTGAAGCCTACTTCCATGTTTTAGCCTAATATTTAGCTCCCTGCCTGAAATTACTTCTTTGTTCCAGCCTAAGATTTAGATTCCTGCCTGAAATTACTTCTTTGTTCTAGCAGAATGCCAGATTCCTGCATGAAGCCCATTTCCTTGACCTTGGTCAATGTCATATTCCTGCCAAGCAGCCCATTTCCTTGTCCTTGGCCAATGTCAGATTCTTGCCAAGCAACCCCAAAATGTCTCCCTTTCTCCTTTTTTTCTTTTTTTTCATAACAAGACTGAGCCTTTCTTAGGTCATTCTGACAAGAATGCCATCCTTACCCATCGTGGAATATGCATTATCAAAGGCAATGCACTTATGTCTTAGGTTGGTAAGGCTCTGTGCAGAATCTTACCTGTCCTTGGCTTGCCAGCCTGTTAATTTAATAACTCTATCTGGGAGTCCATTTTCAGTTTCAAACCATGTGCTTTGGTTCTTTAAATTTATAAGCTCATTATGCAAACTTAAAATATCCAGAGAGGTGTTAGAATTATGACAAATACACTGTGTCTTTAAGTTTTTTCCTAATTATAATGACTAACCCTGTAAATTTTGGACATAACATGAATCCAATGGTATTTGGTATGACACTCGAAATGGCTCCTTACTCTTAAACTCTGAACCTCTTTACAATAAATTGAATAAGATAAAGTGCATCAATCCATTGTTCCAAATGCCTACCTAAATCCTCTTATGTATTCAACACATTAGTAACATTTTTTGCTAAAAGATTTACAAAAGTATCTGTCTTAACTTCTTTGTCAAAGCAATTGCAGAAGCAGTGGTGCTACCAATTAATGTAATTAAAGCTGTTAAACCAGCAATAATCAAGCCCACTTCACTCTTGCTCCTGCTTAAAGCCCGACTCACTTCTTCCAGTACTAGCAAGCTTCTTTTCAGAATACCAAGGTTCTGTGATATTCAGGGCAATAGAACAATAGCTGGTTCATAGACCTCCATAACAGACATGCCAGGTTTCAACATACTAACACAATTAAAAAGTGTACAATCAATGCAACTTACATTAAATATTGTAGAAGAAACAAAATTAATTTACCTTGACAAGTAGAAGAGCCTTAACACATTTACTAACACTTGTTGGAAATCTAGATCCCATCACAATTTTATCTCTTGCTAACATAACATCATAGAGAACTGCAGCTAACTTCCAAATATGTCTCTGAAAATATCCAGAGCCAGCCTTCCAAATGAAGACTGTTATTTCCAATATTGGATTGATTTCTAGACCAGTCCATGATTGAGTCCAAATAACTGATCACCTTTAAGAAAAATACAAGTCATTATAATTTCTCTTTTTGATTCTTTGTTCCACAAAGTCTAAAAATTTGAGGCAAGGCAGCTTGTCCCATTTGGGGTATAGGTAAGCAAAGGTGGGACAAGAATGTATATCCAATACAGCTTCCCAGTCACCACTGTCCGGGTACTCAGCAAGCTCACAGGTCAGCATCGTTTTTGTCCTAGCATCAGAATGTCCCACCCATTGCTCTGGCAGCCATCATGCTCCTTCAGCATCCTGCAAAAAAAAAACACAAACATGCCCTCTTCCCCATATTAAATACCTGATCAAGATCATGCCATATGCCAATAAGTGGATCCTTCCCTTTCACCTATCCATAAATATGCCTAGTTGTAGAATGCCAAAGACATTCAGCAGAAAGTTCCTTGACATCCAAATTTAAAAAAATAAAGAAAGAAAGAACATGACTAAATAAATTTGTGGTGTACAGGGATATGCCTCCCCCTTTTATATTTTATGAAGATATTGTTTTAAATTTCCATGGGCCCTTTCCATAGTCCCTTATCAATGACAATTATAAGGAATCCCAATAATATGGGTAATATTAATTTGGTGACAAAAAGTTTCAAATGCTTGATTGCAATTGCCAGTTCCATTATCTTTTTTATTACTATTTAATAATTTATTTATCTACATTTCAGATGTTATCTCCTTTACCCATTCCTCCACCCCATCAACACCTTATCCCATCACCCATCCTCCTACTTCTATGAGGGTGTGCCCCCACCCATCCACCCACTCCTGCCACCCTGCACTTGAATTCCCACACACTGGGGCATCCAGCCTTCACAGAACCAAGACACTCCTCTCCCACTGATGCTCAACAAGGCCATCCTCCACTACATATACATTTGGAGCCATGAGTCCCTCCATATGTGTTTCCAGGCTAGCTGTTTAGACCCTGGGAGCTCTGGTTGGTTGTTATTGTTGCTCTACTCATGGGACCACAAGCCTCTTCATTCTTTCAGTATTCTCTCTAACGCCTCCCTTCAAGACCCTGTGATCAGTTCAATGGTTAGCTACTAACATCTGCCTCTGTATATATCATGTTCTGGCAGAGCCTCTCAGGCAGCAGGTATATCAGGTTCCTGTCAGCATGTACTTCCTGACATCCACAACAGTGTTTGCATTTGGTGATTGCACCTGGAATGGATCCCCAGGTAGGGGATCCAGACTGTCCTTCCTCCAGTCTCTCCTCAACACATTGTCTCCTTATTTTCTCCTGTGAGTATTTTGTTACACCTTCTAAGAAGGACTGAAGCACCCACTTTGGTCTTTGGTCTTGAGCTTCATGTGTTCTGTGAGTTATATCTTGGGTATTGTGAACTTTGGGTCTAATATCCACTTATCAGTGAGAGAATACCATGAGTGTTCTTTTGTGATTGGGTTACCTCACTCAGGATGATATTTTCTAGTTCCATCCATTTGCCTGTGAATTTCATATGTACATTGTTTTTAATAGCTGAGTAGTACTCCATTGTGATAAAGTACCATATTTTTTGTATCCATTCCTCTGTTGAAGGACATCTGGGTTCTTTCCAGCTTCTGGCTATTATAAATAAGGCAGCTATTAACATAGTGGAGTATGTGTCCTTGATAGGTGTGGGAGAGAGAATCTTTTGGGTATATGCCCAGAAGTCATATACCTGGATCCTCAGGTAATACTATGTCCAATTTTCTGAGGAAGTGCCAGACTGATTTTCAGAGTGATTGTACCAGCTTACAATCCCACCAACAATGGAGAAGTCTTCCTCTTTCTCCACATCTTCGTCAATATCTACTGTCATCTGTGTTTTTGATCTTAGACATTCTGACTGGTGTGAGGTGGAATCTCAGGATTGTTTTGATTTGCATTTCCCTGATGAATAAAGATGTTGAACATTTATCTAGGTGCTTCTCAGCCATTTGAATTTCCTCAGTTGAGAATTCTTTGTTTAGCTCTGTACCCCATTTTTGATAGGGTTATTTGATTGTCTGGAGTCTAATTTCTTGAGTTCTTTGTATATTTTGGATATTAGCCCTCTATCAGATGTAGGATTTGTAAAGATCTTTCCCCAATTGGCTGGTTGCCATTTTGTCCTATTGATGGTGTCCTTTGCCTTATAGAAGTTTTACAATTTTATGAGGTCACTTTGGTCAATTCTTGATCTTAGAGCATAAGCCATTAGTGTTCTGTTCAGGAACTTTTCCCCTGGGCCCATATATTTGAGGCTCTTCCCCAGTTTCCTTTCAATTAGTTTCAGTGTATCTGGTTTTATGTGGAAGTCCTTGGTCAACTTGGACTTGAGTTTTGTACAAAGAGATGAGAACAGATCGATTTGCATTCTTCTACATGCTGACCTCCATTTGAACCAGCACCTGTTGGGACCCGACTTCTAGCCGAAAGCGGCTATCATCTTTCCAGCCATCTCGAGCCATATACCCTGACAAGACACTTGTTTTCAACAGCCCAGAGCAGCTGAGCACACTCTGATAAACATCTTGCTTTTCTCACATATCTTGTTTTGCTGTTTAGTGCCACCAGCAGCTTGGTGCACATAGTCTCTACACTGCTAGCTAGGTGCATGTGGTCTCCATGCTGCTAGGTACACGTGGTCTCCTCACTGCTAGCTAGGTGCACATGATATCCACACTGCAAGGCACATGACATAGTGCCTTCAGCTGTGCTTGTCCACGAGGGCAAGGCACATGGTAAAGGGTAAAAATACCCAGGATTTCCTTTCAATAAACGAGACTTGATCAGACTCCCTGTCTTGTCTCCATTCTTCGCGTCTCTTGCCCCCACTCTCTCTCTTGTTAGACTCTGACCCGAGGACCTGAGCAGCAGAACAGGCCGTTACAAAGTGACCCCCGGCCGGGCGGTGGTGGCGCACGCCTTTAATCCCAGCACTTGGGAGGCAGAGGCAGGCAGATTTCTGAGTTCGAGGCCAGCCTGGTCTACAGAGTGATTTCCAGGACAGCCAGAACTACACAGAGAAACCCTGTCTTGAAAAAACAAAAAACAACAAAAAACAAAGTGACCCCGAACGTGAGGCAGCCGGGCGGCTAAAACTCAACACGAGGCAACAAGAACGAGAGGCCCAGTGAAGGACTTTACCTGAAGAAGGGTCGACTGAAAATTCAGAAGTGAAATAGAGGTGATTGCCATGGGAAACTGCCAAGACATAGTAATAGTAATGATAATGGGGGAAGAAATAAGTCAGCCTGAACTCAACTCTCTGCTTTTGTTTTGTTGCTTGCTGTTTATGTGTGTCAATTGTCTGCTTTTGTTTCCCTGTTTAAATGCTTTCTTTCATTTCTTTCTTAAAAAGAAAAAGAAAAGCATAGAATCCAAAATATGACCAAAGGTTGAAGTAATCAATTTGTCAGAGCCAGATTGTGCTGACCTAGAGGAAAAGGCAGCCAAATATTACGACCCTGAATGGCTCTCTTCCCTAAAGCCCCCTTTCTATGCTCCTCCACTTCCAGATGTTCCTTCTATGGGGATGGTGGTTGTAGATCCCAGAAAGGAGTTACAGGACAAAATTTCTCTTCTTAAACAACAAATAGAAAAAGAGTATCAGGACTTAATTAATCAGCTACAAAAATTAAAGACAGGGAAGATGTCTCGAGATGGCAAGGAAAATCCCTCAGGTCCTCAAGTTCCTCAACCCAGAGTCCAAAGGCAGCCCTTGTCCTCTGGTTTTAGTTCAGCCACAGATCAGCCAGAGGAAGGAGAGGCTGAGGTTTTCCTTGTATCAGAGACTAGAGATGCTCAAGGGGTTGCGTGGAGACATCACACAGGGTTTAATTTTCAAATTATTAAAGAATTAAAAAATTCAGTGTCACAATACGGTGCCACTGCTCCCTTTACTCTTGCAATCTTAGAATCTGTTGTAGAAGAGTGGCTGACTCCTGGTGATTGGAATACTCTAGTGAGAGGAGTTCTTATCAGTGGTGACTATCTTATTTGGAAATCAGAATATTATGAGAATTGTAAAGAGACAGCTAGGAGAAACATTCAGGAAGGCAATGGTTGGCCCTTTGATTCCTTAGTAGGAGAAGGACAATTTGCTTCTAGTGATAACCAGATGCAATATGACCCAGGCTTATTCACTCAAATTCAAAATGCGGCCATGAAGGCTTGGCACTAACTCCTGGTAAAGGGAGACCCTGGTGCATCTTTGACCTCAGTCAGACAAGGGCCTGACTAATGATTTTCTGATTTTGTTCATCAATTAATGACAAGAGCAGGGAGGATTTTTTGGTAATGCAGAGGCAGGTGTAGATTATGTGAAACAACTTGTATATGAAAATGCCAATCCTGCCTGCCAAGCAGCCATTAGACCCTATAGGAAAAAGACAGACCTTACTGGGTATATCAGACTCTGTTCTGACATAGGGCCCTCCTACCAACAGGGCTTAGCGATGGCAGCTGCCATGCAAGGACAATCAGTAAGAGATTTTTTTGGCAAGCAGAAACAAAAAGGCCTGTTTTAAATGTGGCAAGCCTGGACACTTTGCAAAAGATTGCAAGGCAGAAAATGAGTTAACCCAGAGACAGTCTAGAAAACAGCCTGGGCTATGCCCACATTGCAAACGTGGAAGGCATTGGGCTAGTGAATGTAGGTCCAAGACAGATGCACAAGGCAACAACCTTTCCCATAAGCAGGGAAATGGGAACAGGGGCCAGCCCCAGGCCCTGAACCAACACAAGTCAAAACAGGCTTATGGGACAGTCACCTTCATACCAACAAACAACAACCCTCTTCTGAACTTAGTCGAGCAACCCCAGGAAGTGCAGAACTGGACCTCAGTTCTGTCACCCACACAGTATTATCCCCAGAAATGGGACCTCAGGCCTTACCCACTGGAGTGTTTGGACCACTCTATCCAAATGTGTTTGGCCTGATAGTGGGAAGAAGCAGTGCTACTATTCAGGGACTACAAATTTTTCCTGGGGTTATAGACAGTGATTATCAAGGTGAGATTAAGGTAATGGCCCAGGCAATACAGAATATAGTCACCATTCCTACAGGAAGGAGGATAGCTCAAATATTGTTACTTCCATTGATCCCTACTAATCACAAATATAAGAGCCCTAAGAGAGAGGATCAAGGCTTTGGTTCCTCTGTGGATTCTGAAGGAAAATCTGCTGCAGATAGATTCTGGCATCCTAATACCAAAAAGAATTTTGCAACAGTCCTCTGGAAAGACCCATTAACTGGAACCTGGAATGGGCCAGATCCAGTGCTTATCTGAGGAAGAGGTTCTGTCTGCATATATTCCCAAACAGCAGATGCCACATGCTGGCTGCCAGAGAGACTGATTAAACAAATAGACAACAATAACAAATCCAGGGAGGAGAAATCCCCTGGGAAGCATATTTTTTTCTTTGCAGGAAACATGAAAATGTTTCACTGGAGTGGATCAATCAGCATACCTGACTTGGAAAGTTGTCAGTGCAGAAGAAGACATCACCACCCACACCTCCAGGGTGGCTCTATTAGACTCTTGGTTCCCTGATTTATGATTTAGTGGGGTACATTGTTTAGACCCAAGAGAGAACCCATTACCACAGTTACTATAGTTGGTTTTTGGGTTTAGAATTGACTGGGACAGGAAAGGGAGGCTGGGGTCCTTTCTTCCAACCTAAGGTAGGCACGGTTTTCATAAGTTTTCCCAGCCTTCCCTTTTGAAAATAAATTTAAAAAGGTGGACCTGTTGGGAGCCGACTTCTAGCCGAAAGCGGCTATCATCTTCGAAGCCATCTCGAGCCGTATACCCTGACAAGACACTTGTTTTCAACAGCCTGCAACAGCTGAGCACACTCTGATAAGCATCTTGTTTTTCTCACATATCTTGTTTTGCTGTTTAGTGCCACCAGCAGCTAGGCACATGTGGTCTACACGCTGCTAGGCGCACGTGATATCCATGCTGCAAGGCACATGACGTAGTGCCTTCAGCTGTGCTTGTCCACGAGGGCAAGACACATGGTAAAGGGTATAAATACCCAGGATTTCCTTTCAATAAATGAGACTTAACGAGACTTGATCAGACTCCCTGTCTTGTCTCCATTCTTCGTGTCTCTGTCCCCACTCTGTCTCTGGCTAGGCCCTGAACCTGTGGACTGGAGCAGCAGAACGGGCCATTACAAAATTGCCGCCTGAATGTGAGGAAGCTCTGGCGGTTACAAAGTGACCCCCGAACGTAAGGCAGCTCGGGCGGTTACAAGTACCATTTGTTGAAAATGCCGTCTTTTGCCCACTGAATGGTTTTAGCTCCTTTGTCAAAGATCAAGTGACCATAGATAATGTGGGTTTATTTCTGGGTCTTCAATTCTATTCCATTGATCTTCTTGCCTATCGCTGTACCAATACCATGCAGTTTTTATCACTATTGCTCTGTAGTACAGTTTGAGGTCAGGGATGGTGATTCCCGCAGAAGATCTTTTATTGTTAAGAATAGTTTTCACTATCCTGGGTTTTTTGTTATTCCAAATGAAATTGAGACTTGCTCTTTCTATCTCTGTGAAGAATTGAGTTGGAATTTTGATGAGGATTGCACTGAATCTGTAGATTGCTTTCAGCAAGATGGTCATTTTTAAAATATTAATTCTGCCAATCCATGAGCATGGGAGATCTTTACATCTTTTGAGATCTTATTTGATTTCTTTCTTCAGGGCCTTGAAGATCTTGTTGTACAGATCTGTCACTTGCTTGGTTAGATTCACACCAAGGTATTTTATATTATTTGTGACTATTTCAAAGTGTGACATTTCCCTAATTTCATTCTCAGAATGTTTACCTTTATGTAGAGGAAGGCTACTGATTTATTTGAGTTAATTTTATATTCAGCCACTCTGCTGAAGTTGTTTATCAGGTTTAGGAGTTCTCTGGTGAAATTTTTGGAGTCATTTAAGTATACTATCATATCATCTGCAAATAGTGATATTTTGACTTCTTCCTTTCCTATTTGTATCAGTTTGACCTCCTTTTGTTGCCTAATTGCTCTGGCTAGGACTTGAAGTACTACATTGAATATTTAAGGAGAGAGTGGGCAGTCCCTGATTTTAGTGAGATTGCTTCAAGTTTCTCTTAAGTTTGATGTTGGCTACTGCTTTTCTGTATATTGCTTTTACTATGTTTAAGTATGGGCCTTGAATTCTTGATCTTTACAAGACTTTTACCAAGAAGGGGTGTTGAATCTTGTCAAATGCTTTCTCAGCATCTAGTGAGATGATCATGTTCTTTTTCTTTAAGTTTGTTTATATAGTGGATTATGTTGATATATTTCTGTATATTGAACCATCCCTGCATTCCTGGGATAAAGCCTACTTGATCATGATGGATGATTGTTTTGATGTGTTCTTGCATTTGGTTTGCAAGAATATTATTGAGTATTTTTGCATTGATATTTATAAGGGAAATTGATCTGAAGTTTTTTCTTTATTGGGTCTTTGTGTGGTTTATGTATGAGCATGATTGTAGCTTCATAGAACGAATTGGGTAGTGTTCCTTCTGTTTCTATTTTGTGGAGTAGTTTGAAGAGAATTGGTATTAGGTCTTTCTTGAAAGTATGATAGAATTCTGCACTAAAACTATCTGGTCCTGGGCTTTTATTTTATTTATTTATTTTTTTTTTGTGGGGAGACTTTTAATGACTGCTGCTATTTCTTTAGGAGTTATGGGACTGTTTAGATGGTTTATCTGCTCCTGATTTAATTTTGGTACCTGGTATCTGTCTAGAAAATTATCCATTTCATTCGGATTTTCCAGTTTTGTTTAGTATAGATTTTTGTAGTAGGATCTGATGATTTTTAAAAATTTCCTCATTTTGGTGTTATGTCTCCCTTTTGAGTTCTGATTTTATTAATCTGGATACTGTCTCTGTGCCCTCTGGTTAGTCTGTCTAAGGGTTTATCTATCTTGTTGATTTTCTCAAAGAACAAGCTCTTGGTTTTGTTGATTCTTTGTATAGTTCTTTTTGTTTCTACTTGGTTGATTTCAGCCTTGAGTTTGATTATGTCCTCCTGTCTACTCCTCTTGGGTGCATTTGCTTCTTTTTGTTCTAGAGCTTTTAGTTGTGCTGTCAAGCTGCTAGTACATGCTCTCTTCAGTTTCTTTTTTAGCCACTTAGCACTATGAGTTTTCCTCTTAGCACTGCTTTCATTGTGTCCCACAAGTATTGGTATGATGTGTCTTCATTTTCATTAAATTCTAAAGTCTTTAATTTCTTTCTGTATTTCTTCCCTAACCAAGTTAACTTAAGTAAACCGTTGTTCATTTTCCATGTGTATTTGTGCTTTCAATTGATTTTATTGTTATTGAAGACCTGCCTTAGTCTGTGGTGATCTGACAGGATGCATGGGATTGTTTCAATTTTCTTGTATCTGTTGAGGCCTGTTTTGTGACCGATTATGTGGCCTGTTTTGGAGAAGGTACCATGAGGTGCTGAGAAGAAGGTATAGTCTTTTGTTTTTAGATAAAATGTTCTATAGATATCTGTTAAATCTATTTGGTTCATAACTTCTCTTAGTTTCACTGTATCTCTGTTTAGTTTCGGTTTCCATGATCTGTCCATTGCTGAGAGTGGGGTGTTGAAGTTTCTCACTATTATTGTGTGAGGTGCAATGTGTGCCTTAAGCTTTAGTAAAGTTTCTTTTATGAATGTGAGTGCCCTTGCATTTGGAGCATAGATATTCATAATTGAGAGTTCATCTTAGTTGATTTTTCCTTTGACAATTATGAAGTGTCCTTCCTTAACTTTCTTGACATCTTTTGGTTGAAAGTTGATTTTATTTGATATTAGAATGGCTACTCCAGCTTGTTTCTTGGAACCATTTACTTGGAAAACTGTTTTCCAGCCTTTTATTCTGAGGTAGTGTCTGTCTTTGTCACTGACCTGTGTTTCCTGTCTGCTGCAAAATATTGTGTCCCATTTATGCATCCAGTCCATTAGTCTGTTCTTTTTTTTAAATTGGGGAATTTAGTCCACTGATATTAAGAGATATCAGGGATAAGTGATTGTTGCTTCCTATTATTTTTGTTATTAGAGTTAGATTTATGTTTGTGTGGCTATCTTCTTTTTGGTTTGTTGGAAGAAGATTGCTTTCTTGTTTTTCCTAGGTTGTAGTTTTCCTCCTTGTGTTGGTTTTTTCCATCTATTATCTTTGTGGGGCTCGATTTTGGGGAGATATTGTATAAATTTGGTTTTGTCATGGAATATCTTGGTTTCTCCATCTATGGTAATTGAGAGCTTTGCTGGGTATATTAGTCAGGGCTGGTATTTGTGTTCTCTTAGAGTCTGTATGACATTTGTCCAGAATCTTCAGGCTTTTATATTCTCTGGTGAGAAGTCTGGTGTAATTCTTATAGGTCTGCCTTTATATGTTACTTGGCCTTTTTTTCTTACTGCTTTCATTACTCTTTCTTTGTTTTGTGCATATGGTGTTTTAATTATTATGTCACAAGAGGCGTTTCTTTTCTAATCTAGTCTATTTGGAGTTCTGTAGGCTTCCCGTATGTTTGTTGATGTCTCTTTCTTTAGGTTAGGGAAGTTTTCTTCTATAATTTTGTTGAACATTTACTGGCCCTTTAAGTTGAGAATCTTCACTGTCTTCTATACCTATCATTCTTAGGTTTGGTCTTCTCATTGTGTCCTGGATTTCCTGGATGTTTTGGGTTAGGAGCTTTTTGCATTTTGCATTTTGCATTGTCTTTGACAGTTGTGTCAATGTTTTCTATGGTATCTTCTGCACCTGAGAGTCTCTTTTCTATCTCTTGTATTCTGTTGGTGATGCTTGCATCTATGACTCCTGATCTCTTTCCTAGGTTTTCTATCTCCAGTGTAGTCTCTCCTTGTGATTTCGTTACTGTTTCTACTTCCATTTTTATGTTATGGATGGTTTTGTTCAATTCCTTCACCTGTTTGATTGTGTTTTCTTGTAATTCTTTAAGGGATTTTTGTGTTTCCTTTTTAAGGGATTCTACCTGTTTACTTGTATTCTCCTGAGGGAATTATTTATGTCCTTCTTAAATTCCTCCATCATCAACATGAGAAGTGATTTTAAATATGTCTCTTGCATTTCTGGTGTCATGTGGTATTCAGGATTTGCTATGGTGGGAGAACTAGGTTCTGATGATGCCAAGTAACTTCGGTTTCTGTTGTTTATGTTCTTTTGCTTGCCTTTAGCCATCTGGTTATCTCCAGTGCTACCTTCACTCACTGTCTCTGACTGGAGCCTGTCTTTCCTGTTATCTTGGTTGTGTCAGAACCCCCCAGAGTCCAGCTGTCTCTGTGATACTATGATCCTGAAAACCTGGGTATAAAAGCTCCCGGGATTCAGGCTGCTTCTGCAATCCTGAAATCCTGGTGTGACCAAGCACCTGAGGTCCTGTGATCCTATTATCCTATGTACCTGGTTGTGTTCGAGCTTCTGGCAGTCCAGCCTTCTCTGGGTGTTCTGTAATTGGGTGCAGAGCTAGCACCCTAGGACTGCTCAGGGCACATGCACAGACTGGAAGGAGCCACTGGCCATGAGGGAGTTCCTGGGTCCCCTTGGGTCCCAATCACTCCCTGCTCATGCCAGTGGCTGGAGTGTGGGTCGCGGCCTCCTCACCTATGATCCTGAGCATATTAGAGCTCCTGGGAATACAGCTGCCTCTGGGTGTTCTGGAATTGGGTGCAGAGCTGGCACCCTAGGTCTGCTCAGGGCACCAGCGCAGACTGAAAGGCTGAATCTCTTCCTTATTCAATCATATGCCAAGGTTTTGGGTTTGCATTAAAATAAATATCTTAATTTTTCCTTTTTTTTCTTCCTAGAAAAAAATAAATTCACACATACTTCAGAGACAATAAATGAAGTAACTAAAAAAAACTTCAAATCTAATAGTTTTAATTTAATATTTTATCTCTTAAAGTATAATTAATTGTATTGGGTTCTAAATTGTTATGTTAAATACATCTAAATAATGGTGAAACAATTTTACAAAAAATAAAAATAAATAGATCCATTACATTCAATTCATTAAAACTTTGGAGAATCAGGAAACTTTTTTATTTATAATTATTCCTCCAGTATTCTCCTCTTGGAGAACTCATATTCTGAGATGAATCACCACACTAGGATTAATTAGTTTCATATTTGATAACATTAAGCATATAAGAGTATCATAGCCCAGAGACCTGAAAGTAGAAAGCACTCATAATACTCTTAAGATTTAAGTGAAGGTCAGTATTCACATTCTGATCGCTTAAGCATCTTACTCAAACCATCTCTGCGACTTTATGGCACAAGGAAAATAATGGCTACTTTAGGACAATGTGGTAAGTATTAGCAATTTCATGATGGTAAAAATGCCTTAAAAACTCAATAATAGACAACACAAAGTAAACTAAGCAAGCATGTAGAAAACAAGACAAGCTTGGGAATAAGCTCAAATACATCTGGGAAAAGTCCTTTGGGAGCCCAGAGCTCTCTGTAGGGGCTTGTTTTGTGTGACAGCTAAATTGGTAGATCATCTGAAAAAGTCTGTGAATATCTCATGGGGAGGGGAACAAGTAAATGCTCTTCCAGTGTTTGTTTTATATGTCAAGGGAGTACCTTCATAGTGTCCAGTCACATTCCTATTCCCAAGCTCTTTACCGAGGAATCAGTAGACTGCCATCCAAAGCCTGTTGGAACAGCATCTATATGGAAGTGGGTGCAGCCATAGGCTGATTTCATTTTAATATCCTTCACACGCAAAAAAGGTATACATTATTCAAGGAAATGCTTAGAAAGAAAGGAAATTTGCATCTAGGAGTTCTTTACTACTGAATCTCAATGCTTCATGTGTTTTAAGTTTTTTTAGTTTTGCTTTTTGGATGTAGGAGTTACGTGCATGAACCTATAGGTATGCATATATAGCTACACATTCCATATTAGATTATTCCAAGGTTAATCCTAAAATTCTACCAAAGAAATTCCAAGAGATGACAGGTATAAAACAGATAAACATGAATGGTGCAATTAGGCATAAATACCTGCTTCATATTAGTTTAGGTCAAGCGTTGCTGGTATGTGATTTCTAACAATGATTTTTATGACTACAGATATTTTGTTTTTGCATAGCAAAGCTTCAGAACATAAAATTGTACATCTGTGAAAAACAACAACAGCAAAAAACTTCAGCACTTTGAAACTAGAAGTTTAGTTTTATGTGGAGTTCAGTGTATGTAGCCTAACTATATAATTTTAGGAGGAAAACCATTGTACTTTCATAGGGATTATAACTGTGATTTAATGAACACAATTAATTTTATTTATATTTTCTGTGTATTTTAACTTAAAATGGACAGCCCCAGGAATAGACTCCAAGAAGAACATGACCCTAATTAAACTGTAAAATACTGTGCACTGGATGTAGATATGTGCTTTTCCAAGGAAGATCATTATTGTTGTCTTTACATACCTCCACATATCCTGAGAGTCATTAAAGTTCATAAATCTTGCTTTAAATCATTAAAACATATGATAAAGATGACAATCTAAAACATAGGTTTGCATTAATATTTTATAAACATATTCCATTCCAACTTTAAGACCACATGATCCTTATACTTTTTCATGCTCCTCTTGTTTCTTCCTCTTCTGCTCAAGGCTCTAACCTCACTAACCTTCTCTGTTGATCTCTGCAAACCCATCCTGGCCTCATAGTTTGTTTGCTCTGCCTAATGCCTCTGTCTAAGATTTTCCCACAGTTGGATGCTTTTTGTCACCTAAATGTCAGCTCCAATGCTACCTCTTTCCAGGCCTCTCTGGATTACTGTGAAATGACCCTCCACAGCATCAGTCTGCCATGCTTTCTTCATAATATTCAGTCACAGCTAGAAGTGCACATCTTCTGGGTGAAATAATGTTAACTTATTGTTTTTTAAAAAGAGAAATTAGTAAGCAAAGGTCCCTTGAAAGTTAATGTGAAACCACTGAAATAACTTAGTCTGTTGAAAGCTGATTAGATGGTTAGACAGATATATTTGACCCTCCTTGTAAGTGGCTTGTGAAATTAACTGAGTTGCTATATTTAGGCTGCTTAATGCATCAGCATCTATTCATCCTGTTATCGTGGCTATTGCTATTTCTGGAAAATTAGAAAAAGCATTTAAGTGATACAAGAGTCATATTTAACAAAATGAAGACAGAGACCCTCTAAAATATAGCAAATCCTAGCTAAGAGTATTAAAAGACACGGTTAACACAGTTATGTAAATACTAATGTAAATTCCTGAATGTGTATGAAAATGAAAACCACTAGTATTCATATGCCCAAATATGTTTTGGTATTTGAATGTTACTTTCAAATCCATTTCTTTGAGAATAATAAAAATTTTGAAACTCAGTGCATTGCTCAGTGCTTATTCTGTACATGGTACATAAGCAGGATATGATATAATCAGTTACCATAATATCTAAAATTCTCAAGCATCCAGTGATCTTTATATCAGTGATTATTTAGAGAATTTGGATTTCTCAAGTATGCATTTATCTTCATAAAAAGAAATACTACTGGGAGTGTTCTGATTTATTAGATAAGTAAGAATGTGATTTTTAAAATGGACTCATAGAAACCAATTTATTTTGGAGAATTTTGCTATTAACTTATACTAGTAAACAAGAATTTTTCTTTGAGCTTTTATTTCTGAAACTATTTCAAGTTCAAGTGTATTTTAATCACTTTTCAGTTGCTATGTCATATTAAAATGCATACAATTCACAGACCATATGAAACTCAAGAAGAAGGAAGACCAGAACGTGGATGCTTTAGTCCTTTGGGGAACAAAATACTCATGGGAGCAAATACAAAGTATGGAGCAGAGACTGAAGGAAAGGCCATATAGAGACTGCCCCACTTGGGGATCCATCCCATGTACAGTTATCGAACCAGGACACTGTTGTGGATTCCAAGAAGTGCTTGCTGACAGGAGCCTGATATAGCTATCTCCTGAGAGGCTCTATCAGAGCCTGACAAATACAGAGGCGGATGCTCACAGCCAACCATTGGACTGAACAGGGGGTCCTCAAAGGAAGAGTTAGAGAAAGGACTGAAGGAGCTGAAGGGGTTTGCAACCCCATAGGAAGAACAATAATATCAACCGATTAGACCCCCCAGAGCTCCCAGGGACTAAACCACCAACTAAAGAGTACACATGGAGGGACCCATGGCTCCAGCTGCATATGTAGCTGAGGATGGCCTTGTAGGGCATCAATGGGAGAAGAGGCCCTTGGTCCTGTGAAGGCTAGATGACCCCAGTGTAGGGGAATTTGAAGGCTGGGAGGCAGGAGTGGGTGAATGGGTGCATAGAAGCAGGGGACGGGAGATGGGATAGGGGATTTCAGGAGGTAGGTGACTGGGAAAAGGGATAACATTTGAAATGTAAATAAAGAAACTATCCAATAAAAAATGTTTTCTAGAGGTGAATCTCTGGAGGTGATCAATATGTATTATGTAAAACTATAAACCTTTCAAGGAATAAAAAAACATTATTTAAAATATATTCACTAGAAAACACCTCAACTACATTACCCATTGGAAAAAACCTGACATTCCTTTGTGTTCATGTAAGCAAAGACTACTGTGGCTTTACAAAGATAGGTTTGTAGCCCCATAGAAGGAACAACAATATCAACCAACCAGAACCCCAGAGCTCCCAGAGACTAAACCACCAACCAAAGAGTATACATGGAGGGACCCATGGCTCCAGCTGCATATGTAGCAGAGGATGGTCTTGTCAGGCATCAGTGGGAGGAGAGGCCCTTGGTCCTGTGAAGGCTTGCTGCCCCAGTGTAGGGGAATTCGAGGGTGGGGAGGTGGGTGTGGGTGAGTGGGAGAACACCCTCCTAGAAGCAGGGACAGGGAAGATGGGATAGGACATTTTCGGGGGGGGGGGGGAACCAGAAAAAGGAATAACATTTGAAATGTAAATAAATATCTCATAAAGAAAATTTAAAAAACTTTGTAAATGGTAGAAATTATTGTACCAGAAACTTTGTAACAAACATTTTAACATTAATAAAAACTTGCAATTATTTATAATGAAAAAATTAAAGCTATTTGTATATGTTTGCTGGGTTTCAGACCCTGGACAATGGCCTGAGTTGCATATCTTACATATCAGAACAAACCTGACCACTAAGTTCTCCCAGCATCCCTCAGCTCCTACCTTTTACAGTGCATGGCTGGAGTACCCTGCCCTCAACCCTGAAATTGCCAGCCCAGTGGCCAGGCTGCCTTTCCTCCAGTGGCTCTTTCCCTTTATAATTCAGACTTTTGAGTCCCTCCCTGCTTCCTCTTTCTCCATCTCCTTTTCCCTCTTCTCGCTCTCTCCTTTTCTCTCTTTCTCTTCCCATCTCCTCTCTGTCTCCCACCCCATGGTGACTTTCCTGCCTCAGTTCTTGTGAACAGTAAACTTGCCTAAGAGCAGTTTCCCAATAAACCTATCTCTCCCCCTCTCTCTTTCTCCATATAATATATATATATATATATATATATATATATATATATATATATATGTATATGTATATATATATGCATATATATGCCATTTTACCAGCAGAGAAATAACTTATTAATATCCTACTCAGTTAAATAATAATCTCTGCTTTCTTCCAAAATGACACGACACATGCAGCAAGATTTTGAAATGTCTCTGAATAAACTAATTTGTGATTTTATCTTTTAGAAAGAAAGAGACCCTAGAGACTGCAAAGTCCATTAAAAACTTTAGAAATTACTGTCCGGTGAGGAAGACATGTCCACTATCCAGTGAATTTGAGCTAACGGAAGATGTGCAATACTTCTGTCTAGCATCCTTTCTTCAAACCTCTAACATCTAATTCCTGAGTTGCAATCAACCCTTCGCCCCACTTCAGACTAACCCCTACTGCAATGGGGCTCACTTCTTACTCAGAAAGTCATAATCACTGCGTTTCTTAGGTTGCCAACTTTTCTTTCCTTTCCTTTCCTTTCCTTTCCTTTCCTTTCCTTTCCTTTCCTTTCCTTTCCTTTCCTTTCCTTTCCTTTCCTTTCCTTTTCTTCTCTAATTAGAGAAAGACTCCCTTGGGACAGGAGGCATGATGAAGGAGAAAATGTTTTCAACTGGAGATAAATCCTCCAGGGTCATTGCCTTCCATCGTTGCTCTCACAATAATTCTTCACTGCGTGACATCTAAGTAGACTAATGCTGGTGGTGCAGTTGTCTTTCCTTTATGCTTTTCTTCTTCCCCTCATGAATTATTTTGTCCTCTTTACATAGAATCTCACAGTGATGAAAGGCCTATAGCAAACATCCAGTTAGGGAGAGTACCTTTACCAAAAATTGACATTAAAAATTGAGTAGATTATTTGGCTAAGATGCATAAAATAATTTTAAAAGCTTTTCTACTTAAATAATCAGAAAGTTAAAGCAAGAAGTCGTCTCCTTTTTAGCGTGGTTATACAGTCAGTCAATTCTCTAATTGTTTATCTCAGTCAGTGTTCTCCAGTGCTTGCTCCTTTCATTCCTTCCTTTCTTTTCTTTGGACAGTTTCTTTCAAGAACTAAGAAAAAATGCTGCAAGAGAAAGACGTTGAAATATACAATTGTCTTCATGTGAATCTTACATTTTACTCTCTTTACTATCTTTCCTACAAGGAGCTGTAATCTTAGTTGGTTCACTCTAGAGCCAAGAAAAGATTCCTCACATTTCTGAAATAGCTGCTATAATTTATTGTCATCACAGGGCAGTTAGATTTAAACCCTCATGGACTCGATGCCACAAAACAGCTCTTCAGAGTTCAAAGGGGTAGGTCTACACATGCGAGTATGTTATCGCTAATGGTGCCATTATAACCCTTGTTGTGCCCTGGATGCTCCTGGTGTTTCAAAAATCATGTGATACCTAAAACCCTTCCGATACATATCGCACATATTTTATTGCACAAATCTCAGGTGTCATGGTAAAATGCATTCAATGAATTGCTTCCTACCACTAACACAAAGGTTATTTTCCAAACAACAACAATAACAAAAAAAATCATGTTTCCCCAAGAATACAAACTCCTCCTGACAAACCTTCCAGTGCCAAATGTGGTTTCCATTTGCTCCTTTTGGATTTATATGACTGTGCCAAAGTTCAGGTGTGCCAGCTCTTTGTAATAAGCTAGTTGGATGAAAGCTCGGCCAACTCAAAGGGTCCTGATGGATTTTATTGCTGCCTTTTAAGATTATTGTTCAGAAATACCAAGCCTAATTTTGAAATCAATTAGCCATTGGGTCTGATGAGGTGTTGGCCCAGTTCAGGTTCACACCCGCTGTCCAGATCACTGTTCACTTGAGTCAAGTCCCTAGTCTCGCGCTGTTCCCTAGCATCTGGTGGACACATGTTTGATGCTCTCACAGAAAGGGTTGATGGTTAAAAGGCAAATCCTCATGAAGAACACTTTGTGCATTGGCTGCTGATAGCCGGAATGACAAGTACTTCTCTCTCTCTCTCTCTCTCTCTCTCTCTCTCTCTCTCTCTCTCTCTCTCTCTCTCTCTCTCTCTCCTCTTAAGAGCATTGTGACTTTTATATTTATTTTTAATGATTTGGGCTAGGAAACGTAATTCTTCAAAATAAATGGTACATTGAATAGCTGTTATGAGAAAAAAATCAAGTTATGTATTCCCTACTACCACCAAAAATGACTTCTCCTCTGGGTCCTCTCCACAGCCTGGATGGAGGAGTAATATCTTCCCCAGAATGTAGCTTCCAAGAACTATCTTTCTCTCACAGTCAATCAGCACATGGGAAGGTGCAAATTCTGCCTGGCAGGGGCCATGCTTCTGGGAACAGTGCCAGAGGCCTCCACCACCACCCATGCTGTTCAAAAGAAGTGGCAGATAGTAAAAATAGAAAGCTGAACGACCCCTTTCTCAGGTTCCCGCTTCACTGGCTGCCTAATGTTTTGGTAGAAAAGGGAGATCTGACTCGCCTTTTCAAGCAATACTACTGATTCTTCTCATGGGTTGATTGGAGCAGAACAGCAACAGAGTACATACACATTGGTGAGGCATTCTCTGTGAGTTCATTTTTTATTAAAAAGAAAAAGAGTTCTCACCTCTTTAACAAAACTATTTGTAAAGGCAAAATTATCTCAAGTTAGGACAAGTCTTGTTCCAGGAGAGTAAAGATTCAACAAACTGATCAGTGACCAAATTTTATGCATAATGGCTAGTACTTTCCATGGTTTCTCCCTTCAGAGGATTGGTCACTAATGCTAAAACCTAGAGGGATTGGCAGTGTATTCATTAAATTTATACCTTTTCTCAGACAGGAAGATAGTTTTCATTCATATACTCAATCAACAAATATTTCTTGAGAGATATTGATTAGGCACAAGCAAAGCAATGGAGGGTGAATCCAGTCTGGATCCTTCTGACTTCAGGAAGCATAGGATCTAGAGCCAAAGAGGACATTAAAATAAGTTATCAATAATCAAATTTAAGCCTACAAATAGGACAACCAGGGAATGAACTACTAGGTACATGTTTAAATTGCTGTATAGTTCTTAAACAATCTAACCCTACAATATGGCAACATACACCTGTAATCTCAGGACTTGGGAGGTAAGCCACGAGGTTCCAACCTTAGCTACATAATAAAACTTGTCTGAAAAGAACCATCACAATGAAAATCTAGTAGTATCTGAAAATCTTAAATGTTCTAGGAATATGAACCCCTAAACACATCCCTATTTATTTTAAACAAATATTTTAAAACCCTATTCCTACTTATTCGTCTACACTTAATCATTAGTCTTTATATAATTTCCCCATTTAATCTTTATTTTCAGTTTTCACTATTTATCTATTTAGGATAAAAATACTAAAGAGCTGAGTAAAGGAACGTGTGCTTGATGTTTTTGATCTGAGAGCATATGAGTGCGAGCTAAGATTTAGTAGATGGAGTTTAAGTACAAGGTTCAGACTATTTCCAACACCACATGCTTTCTGTTGCAAGCCACACCCATCACAATAAGTGATTTGTAACTCATTGCTTTACTACCAAGGGTGCTGATTTGTGCCTTACAAGTCTGTGGCCATGAGCTTGCCCCTAAGTAACACCAACTCTTTCCATGTGAGTTCAATCCTAAATGATGGAGAAGCTTACAGTTTCTGTCACCTTATAGAACTAAGGTGACTGTGCAAAGATGTGTGTGGGATAAAAGTTTCCTCCTCACAGATGAGTAACACACCTTATGAGTAAACTCTGAGACTTTTTCTACCTTGCCTAAAATGGAGAAAAAGCAACTGAGAGTAAAGGTTCAGAATGGGCAGAATGAGAAAAATCTCTGCTGTTCTTGTTGAAAACAGTTTCTCTGATGAGTTTGGTCACTTCCTGGAGTTTTTCTCTCATTTTTCCAAAAGAAATTGAAGAAAGATAATGATTTAGGGGGGAGAAGGTTTTAATGGAGATACACGGAATGTGACATTTATTCCAGTCCCTTGACATCTCTTCATCAGAGAAATGTTCTTGGAGGTTGATGTTATAATCATAAAGTATGCCTTGCTTAATCTTTCTAAAAACAAAGTTGACCAACTTGTACCAGAGCACCAAGGTAGGATTAAAGTTGTAACTACCACCATAAGTTACTGCCATTACAAATTATTGCCATTGTAAGTTTCTGGCTAAGTAACAGACTATCACAATGGGTGACAGAATTAGAAGTGCTTATTCTTTCCAGCATGAAAATAACCTATTTTTATTAGAGACAGAAAAGGATGAGAAATAAAACAGAGAGGTGAAGTTCCATTTTCTTTTTACTTTTCACTTTTTACTCCTCTAATTCCTCTGTGAGATCTGACCACGGTGATTCTTCTAAACTTCCTGAATTTAGCTTCGATAATGACTATCTGAATATGAAAATGTCAGAAATATTCACAAAACCAGTATTTTAAGCCTCTGTATTACAGTGTAAGAAGATGCTTGGTAGATGCTTAAATTGACTGATGCTAATATTTTCCTTTAAATAGAACCAAAACCACATTGGGCCATCCATCCATCAAAGGAATGTATTTTAAAGTTTTAAGCATATGAGTGAGTCCTAGGTCAAAGAAGAGTGTGCTTTGGTAGTGTTCCATAACACTACTTTTTAAAATAACATAGTGTTTTCCAATTAAATGCAGCTGTTGAGTTTTTGAAGCACAGATATCTTTTGGTTACCCCTCATCATATTTATGTAACACAATAAGTTATATATATTACTTTCTTATCATCAACTTAAAAATTTTATTTTTCATACTAACTAGGCATTGTCTAATATCGATGAGGGTTCACCAAATAGTAAAAGCTACCACAACCACCATGGATAGGCAGGTAAATGTTGATTATTAACTAAAAATGGGATTGATCATGACCCAGATTTACAGTAATCTTCTATTAGTGTGGAAATGGGTAGAAATCTATTTAGACTTTGCCATTGTATGGATGTTCAAAGTATGCTTATGGTTTTTTAAAAAGACAAGAAAAATTAAACAATGACTTCTTTGCATTTCTTGGCAACTTCTTAATTATTTTAATGGTTGATATGATAGTTTTTACAACAGTATCCATAATATAGAAATATAAGTACATATACCTACTGTGATAATCCAATTAAGTAAAATATAGAATTCAATTGACTAAAATGACCAATCATTTGTGAAAATCTGTTTCTAATTTTCAGGAAGATAACAGATTAATAGTAATGTGTTTCCTGTTTCTGTAAGACAACTAATATGTCTTATGTGCATAATATTTCTTATTTCAAAATCACCAGCCATATTATATGTCTCCTTTAAAAAGTATAGCTGAGATAGGGGGAATTTTTACAAGTGAAGACCTAAGAAGATAGGAAAGCAATCCAGCTCACATTGCTGGGGAGATTACAGGCAACATTTTGGATTTAAAATGATATAAAACAGCAATAACTTATTGTAGAAATGTTGTAGAAACATGTAAGAAAGAAAAATTTAGGTTAACTGAAATCCAAAATTGATTCTAAGCCTATGTTAATATTGTAATATAGGCCAGTATAGTAACTTTCTGCTGCTGTTTATCTCTGTGCATAATTTCAAAACTTGAACCAAGCTGTCAATAATATTTTGTTTCCTGATTTTCTTAAGATTATTTTGTAAGTCATTAAATATTCCTTAAAGGAATGACTTTTAATGGTTGCAGAATATTAAATTTAATGTTTATATTGCTATTTGTCCAGATTGTTTTTAATATTGAGTTTTAAGTTATTTTCCTTTATTTTTATTATTAATAAATTTGATGATGACTCATATGCATAACTTTTAGTATCTACCATTAAATTGATTTCACAGATTAATTCCCAAGTAAAAATTAATGTGCTGGTATGTATAGACATTTTTAAGGGTTTTAAATACGTTCTAAGTTACATTCCTTCTGAAAGCATAGGAAGCTTTTGTTTTATACAAACAACATAAGTATTGTCATTTATTTTTTATATTATACAAAAAGAAAGAAAGAAAGGATTTTTCTTTTGTGATTATTTATTTATTTAAATGGTTATAAAGAAGTTCATTTATGCATATATGTCTTCTCAGGCCCACCCTTATTCACTCCCATTTGATTCCTTCCATATTTCCCTTCACAACTTCCCCCACACTTTATGTGTACATTTTTAAGAAAAAGTTACTGAGTAATTTATATATCTTACAAGGAGAACTAAACATTGATTTGTTGAATGATTATATTTTCTTTTTAAGTGTTCTATTCTGGCTTATATGTAATAGTGATGTACTTGCCTTTTTATTTATCTGTAGGGGTTCCTTATAAACTGAAACAATGTCCACTGATCTATCATGTATGTTTTAGTGCCTCTTTAGCTTCTAGTTTTCTTTTAATGGCCTTTTTGGCTTTGGTTAAAATGTTTCTACTTCTTTTGGAAAAACATTCTACATTTGTCCTTCTACTCTTCCTTTGAATATATGCCCAAGTTCTTCTGCATTTTCAGAACAGATAATAGTCATCTGTCGTTTCTACTTGGTCCACAATTGTTTCTTCTTACTCTCTTAAATATTAATATTGTTAAATCATCTAATGGCTCAGGAGTATTGACTCTGAATATTGACAGGCCAGATGTGGCTAAGAATAAATATGACAGTAGCACAACACAGAATTATAAACGAACTGGACATATTATGAGAGGTTTTAAAAATATTTTTTAAACATTTTATTTATTTTTAATTGTGTATATTTGGAGGCTGTTGTACACGAGTGCAGTTCCCACAGAGGCCAGAAGAAGGTTTTAGATCCCACAAAGCTGATGGCAGTTGTGAACTACCTTGTGTGTGTAGGCGTTGGGAACCATACTGGAGTCCTTTATGCTAGTCTCCTAAATGTTTATAACTTAGTGCTAAGAAGCATTGAGCCATCTCTCCAGTGCCCACCCCCAGCCTCCTTTTTACTTTTTTAATTTAGCAATTTTTTATTTTGAGCTTATCTTAAACAGATTTTGTAGATAACAATGTCATTTCACACCTATGACAGTCTCAGCCTGGTTTATACAATAAAAAAGGGAAAGATGTGGAAAGCTTTTGGGGCTGCCTGGCAGGAATCTGACATTGGTCAAGGACAAGGAAATGGACTGCAGGCAGGAATCTGACTTAGGCTAGCACAAAGAAGTAACTTCAGGCAGGAATCTAAATCTTAAGCTAGATCAAAGAAGTAGGCTTCAGACATGAAAATAATTTTGGGGTAGGACAGGGAAGTAGGCTCAGATGTTTTAGTCATCTTGATAAGCCCCTAAAAACAGTGACCATGGGAGTGTTCACGGAACTTTGCTTATTGCCTTGCTTGTTCTTTGACTATTTGTGTTTATTTTCTTCTTGTTGCTTGACTATTTGCATCTATTTTATTGTTAGTTCCTCAACGTAGAAATGACCTTAATGCTTGCATGTAATTAAAATGGCATAAAAGCAAAAAAAGGAAGAAGAGGGATGCGATAGGGGATTAATGAGGGTGGGAGAACGGGGAAAGGGGATAACATTTGAAATGTAAACAAATAAAATATCAAATAAAACAAGAAAAAAAATCCAATGTTATGTCACAATGCCAAAAAATCAGATACACTTTGACCCAAAGAACATAAAACCACGTTGTTCATTGACGTAAATAAAAACGTAACTTTGTTTTCTTGTTCCACCAATGTAAGCATGGTATTTAATGACTTTTTTAATTCCTTTAAGACCCATTGTTATTATATACACTATTATTATTTTCTGTTGCTTGGAGCTGTTTGTTTTATTCTACATCATACTTTATTAAATAAGGTAGCTTTTATATAACAAGTTTTAGTATCATCATGAAGATTTTCTTTCAAAAGTTTGGTTTTGAACTTATTTTGAACTTCCACTCTCTCTGTGCTTACAAAAGTTTCTTAATATTTACTTTTGGGTGGCTATGACTGTGATACATGTATGAAGATTTAAGAGAACTGAAAATTTTACATTCAAGGTTTTAATTCTACATGTTTTGGTTTCTTTGTTTAGTGCTCACAGATTATGAAGAGTTTAAAAGTGAAAAGGTTTTATTTTCTTTTCTTTTTTTTTGATTTTCTTATTGCCATATACACTTTCTTCATTTTTATTTAAGCTGTCACTTTCCCTGGCTCCATCAGTTTGGAATCTGTGTAAACCGGACCAACTCCATGTAAGACAAAGTTCTGAGAGGAGTGTGCAATGCTTTGTTCCCCTCCCCTGCTTATTGTTTTTACAACCAGTCCAAATTTTACCTCTGAATAAGGACAAAGGTCAGTTGGTCCCCTGGCCTAACTTGTCTGGATAGAAAAGATGCGTGCAAACAGCCATTCGAAGTTACAAATGGACAAGAGGATCCATATCCCTGGTTTGTTTATATCTGTAGCTCTCTTCCAAGCTTCAAAGGTTGTACAAAGCACGAATAGAGCCTTCTTTCTGAGCAAACTTGTGTGTAAATACAGTTTATTTCACTTGAAGCCTGCCTGTATGACTGATGAAAATTATTGTAAAACTTCCACCTGGGCTGTCAGCTACGGGAACGTTTCTTATTTATTTTTATTTGTCACAGCAGGTTAAGCTCACAAAATCCAGGTGTTATGTGGCTTTAAATCTGGGCACAGGTCTAGGAATAGTCTGTAGAAGGTAGTTTATTTAGGATCCCTAACATAAAGGGACTTAAAGAAATGGATTTTATCCAGCTCCTTGAGTCAGGGTATAAAGATAATGTACAATGACTAGAAATAAGAAAATATATCAATAACACAATAAAACTGAACCATATTGCACATTCTTCCATAGGTCTTCGTCCTTCTGAAGGAAGAGAGCGGAAGACAGAGAAGTCATTTTTTTATGCGGAGCCCCTAATTGTTCACAACATAGCTACAACTGACTCTTCAGCATTCTCCTTAATGTAGGAGAGCTGTCACCAGAAAGGAAGGGTCTTCCCCTCCCTCTTTAAACATGGAATTTTATACATGTTAATCCTTCATTATTTCATTTTTATTCCGATTTTACTTTTGGTCTCTATTCCCAAGGCTCTGGTAAACGCATTAACTTAGAAAGCACATTGTCTTCAGATCATTTTGTTTTGTTTATCTCTGCTTTGTTTTCAAATTATTTCCCCCAGCTAACATAGTAATTGTTTGATTAACATGACCATTCACTCTCCACTATCTGAAATTACATAATTTATTTAATTAGCCTGCCATATTGGTTATGGGCTGTATTTTCTGTTTCCTGCCTAAAGCAGTCAAAAAATAAAATTATCTTTTGTTCCTTTACCTCCACATCTTAACAGGTCTCAGTGTCTGTCATCCAAATGCTTCTACTTGTGAGTATACAACTAATTTGGGTCCAATTAATGTGCAAGTAATTAAAGTTGATTTCTGTATGTGATTCTAATTTTCACCAAACGGGGTTTATGTTCCTATACCTTGATATTTCATAAGCTGTCAGCTTGTGAGATGTTCCAGTTATAAAACACTTTACTTGACTCTTGTAGGATGTATATAAGTACATGTATCAAGTTGACCCATCTGGACAGCACAAAATTCCCAGACAAGCCTGTTTAAAACTGAGACACTGGCACAATCTGTGGTAACAGTTTATTCTGTCCTGTTTTACATTTATATTTGACATTTGCTTTCTACTTCCTACACATCAATGCAAGAGTGGAAGGATCTATTTTCAAACTACCCCTTAGGCTAGGTCCCCATTTAACAATCCATTATAATATCCATGAAAAGTTGTGATAATTTAAGAAGGAGTGATAGAATTGCAGCTGAAGATGATAATTTAATCATTTTGCACTTATTTTTAAAGTTTCTGTTATTTTATAGTATATAATGCTTAATAACTCATAATTTCAAATAAAACACTTGATACTGAGGGAAGGCCTGTTATAAAATTTCGCTGTAAGAACCACTAAGTTTGCTTCATAGTTTTCATCTCAAACACAGAAAAAAGTTTTTCAGGAAAAGTGACTAGTTACTCAACAACCTGGTAAATGATAAAGAAGTAAAAACGTTAAGACAATAACAATTTCTTTTTTGCAATTCCTAAAATATTTTTGCAATTCCTAAGACATTTACTGAAAACAACTATTTTATAGAAAAAGTGAAGTCCTCATCTCCTCTAATACATCTGAGGTAATATTATCAGTACTTATGTAAAATTCATAAGCACTTTTTACAATAATTATTCTTTCTTAGGTTATATAGAAATAGGTTTCTTTATCTCATTTTTCAAACAAAATCTATTTGTTGATCTTTTAACTCCTTCTTGCCCAGGTAGCCCCCACTCCATTGTGTCCTCCTATCCCACTAGCTTTCTACCACATTCTGTCAGTTGACCTTTGACCACAAGTCCCTTTTGTGAAAATGTTAGAAACACTTACCTTATAAACTATAGTAGAGAAACATAAAAGATAAGAATGTCTTGCTTTCCAATATATAGTCATAAATCTTCATGTTCACATTTTGACTTGAAAACTAAATCATAAAATAAAAGGCTTAGGAACATTTTTTGAATCGTAGTCTTTACTGAGGCTGGCCTAGATAGCCAGTCAGGGATGACATTAAACTTATGATTCCCTTGTCTCATAAGTTACTAGTATCTGGAGTAGTGGCCACAAAGTCCAGTTTATAGCATGACTTGGGTTATTTATTTATCATTTATTTTTAAACTTATTTATTAATTTACATCCTATATTCTGTCCCCTCCTGGACTCCCTGCTCCCTGTCACAGAATTCCTCTCCCCATCCCCTCTCCCTATGCCTCCAAGAGGGTGGGGCTCCTCCTGGGTATCTCCTCCACCTCTGGGTCTCTCTCTCTCTCTCTCTCTCTCTCTGAGTAGGGTCTGCTTGGGCATCAGATCTCTGCAGAATTAGACACATCTTCTTCCACTGAGGCAGGACAAGGCAATCCTCTGGTACATGGGTTGGGAGGCCTCTGTTTAGTCCATGTATGCTCTTTGGTTGGTGGCTCCCAGAGGTCCAGGTGTTGGTCTTCCTGTGGGGTTCCTGTCCTCTTCATACCTTTAATTCTTCCCCTGACTCTTCCATAACGGTTACTGGCCTCCATCCAATCTTTGGCTGTGAGTATCTGCATCTGTCTCAGTCAGCTTTTTGGTAGAGCCTCTCAGAGGACAGTTATGCTTGACTCCTGTCGGTAAACATAATGGAGTATCTTTAATACCATCAAGATTGGTGCTTGCTCATGGGTTGAATCTCAAGTTGGGCCAGTTATTGGTTGGCCATTCCTTCAGTCTCTGCTCCATCATTGTCCTTGCATTTCTTTTAGACAGGTAAGAGGTAGAGGGAGGGAGGGACCTGGGTGGAAGAGGGGAGAGAGGCTCAGATGGCCAGGAGAAGGAATGGAAATCTACAACTGCAGTGGGGGGGGGGGAGAAATCTCTAGGCAGTCCCTGAGACCTGAGATGGAGAAGGCTCCTAGGTGTCAATGAGGATGATCTGAAGAGGCCATCTCCAATAGCCAGGCAGGACCTCCAGTGGAGGAATAAGGACACCAACCCACCCACAAAACTTTCGAGACAATAACAATTTCATCAAACTAGTTGCCAGTACAAGAGATTCTGTAATTGATTGATTATTTCTTTGAAAATTATACTTCACTTTTCACTTACCATACTCACTAGATCATAAGACAGTAACATAAAATATTTCAAATAAAATGACAAATAGAATTATGGCTATCTCTTTTCTTTTTCCATTGATATTTATTACCTGTGAGGCCATGAATATATTACTTATTCTTTTTTATCTTTTAGATAACTATAATATTTATCCCTTCTATCTCATTTGATTACATCAAATATAATTATAATGAAAGCAATCTATACATGGAAACATCAATATCAGATAAAGATCACTGGAGCTTTAATTAATTTTGTTATTGTTTCTTTTTTTAATATCTTTTCTTTTTGTTTCTTTTTATCCTTTTTACTAACCCTGTGATTAACAATGAGGTATTTTAACTGTTTTCTGGCTGTCACATAACTAATTTTATGTTCATATGACTTAGGGATTTTTAATTTCCTCAAAGTACTTTTTGGAATGAATAATTACAAAGGAACGGAACTGAAAATATTTACTTTGAAAATGTTGAGGATACATTATGTTCCATTCTCAGAAGAGAAATGTAACAATTATGAGGGTAATATAAAAACCATGATTAAAATTAATGCCGGAGAGCTTTTCTTTCTGCTTCTAGCTCTTATCTTGCTCATATCCCCAAACCTTCTATAGATGAATCAGAAAATTGCTCTGCTAACTCTGCAAATCAGTTACCATGCCCCTTGAAAGTCAAATCAGCCAATGCCTACAAGCAATTGGAACAAGGCAGTTGCTCTCTTTGAAGCCCCAGGCATTTGTTTCTGAATATGCTGACCAAATTAGTGAGTTCCCAAGTAATTTATGAGTTCTCATTTATTTGACTTCTTTCTACAATGACTGGACATTAGTTCATTGTACAGAGAACAAGAGAAATTAGGTTTACGTGACATTAAAACTAGATCAAGAAAGCACATCCAAGATCAACTATTTCAAAGTTATGGTGACAGATTTTCCTCAACTCTTATTCCACTAAAGAAAGGGAAAACCTCTTAAAAATAACGCTTCTGGTTGAATCATTTTTATTTTAATATTATGCTTATAGGGATTAAGACCCAAGTTTATGTAAATTTTTAAAGTCAGGACTAAACTTGGCTATGTGGAGTTGATAGCTTAAAATGGGAAAACCTCCGTGTGTTTACAGCTGGAACTGTGCCTGCTTAGGGATTAAGCTCTGAAGGCTGTACTGATGTCATTGCGTTGGGGTTAGGTAGACACACTTTGGTAAGACTAAGACCAGTGCCAAATTCATGACTCCAAAATTTATGGCTGAACTCTAGACTGCCTTAAAATTCATTGCTCTCAAATTTATGATTGAGCTCATGACTTTCCAGGCTATAGATTTAAGTGTATATATACAATAATAAAAAAATTGTTTTGTGAATGCATCAACATACAGTTTCTATTTCAAAATGCTGATCTGAAAACAGCCAGTTAAGAGACACTGTATCTTGATTGTGTGGAGGTGGCAATGAGGTAGGATACTGTATCATTTAAGAAAGAATTTAAAATGTTAACATTAATACCATTATAAAAACTATATTAAGAGAAGACTGATTTTATTTTACAAGCAGTCTTTTTTTTTTACATTTAAAAAAATATAATTTAATTTCCTACCCTGGGTGTCTTTTTGTCTTAGCTCTCAGGGGATAGTGATAAAATGCTTCCTTTGGGATAAAATATTCCAAAATTAAATTCAGCTATTCTTTGACCTTTACCCATTGATTTTGTTTTCTTGATTATTTCTATGTTAAATTTCAAGTCAAATGCTGGGACTAAAGCCAACTATCTGAATAAAGAGACTGGTCACCCAGATGTTTTACTTGTAGAATAATGGATGGCTGTAGACTGGCCTTCCAGATCCTTCACTTTCAGATTCAGCTTACATTTTCTTAGTTTCTATTTTCCCCTCATAATAAACATATACGCCAGCAACTCTGCACATTTCCTACCATTTCTTAGCCTCCTCCATTTCTTATTCTGCCTCTGTCCCTCATTCAATTCTATTCTTATTCTATCTCAGCTTTGTCCACCAATAGGAATGACTCTCTCATTACTTGTCTGACCTACTTTAAAACATTCCCAAGGTGTTTGTTAGTTACTTCTTTTTTAGAATATATGCATTTATTCTAGACTCTTCAGAAGAGCATGTGTTGTGCAAGCTAGGACTCTCTTCTATTCTTGGTATATAGAGAATATTTGATAGTGTTTATTTTAAATATCCTATTTAACAAATGGTTGACAGAATACTGGTTAGTACTTTGAGTCTTCTACCCATATGTTCCTTTGAGAGTTAATAATTTCAGGTCTTATAGATCCCTTCGTTAGTGTACTTTAAAAAATATGAGGTAATCTACTACCCATTCTTGTGTTATATAATGTTAACACATGACATTCTTGGCAAATCCGAAACTTGAAATGTCAATAGGAAGAGAAATTAAATGTTTTAGTTCAGTAAAATTGAAAATAGATCTATTTTATTGTCTCTACAATTGGCTCAAATTAGTACCTTACCTTGTGTGGATTACTATACCAAAGTCCCAAAAAACCTAGATGTCTACTAAACAACCATAACTTTATTTCTCAAATAAATAAAAATTGTATTTAGTTCTGGAGGCTCTTGAGCTGAAGTTAAGGTACAAACTGAACCATGTGAGGTTACGGCTACTTTCTGTTTTCTCTCTGTCTCCTCATGGCGGAAAGGGTAGGGGGTCTACTGATAGAAGCACTAGTCATGTTGTGAGAATTGGCTTCATCAATCTGTTATCCTTCCAAAGGCTGGAAATTCTAAGATCATCACTTTGGGACTTAATATTTCAACACATATAGTTAGGAAGACTGCAAACACATAGCATAGCAATAAGTTACAGAACACATTATATATATATATATATATATATATATATATATATATATATATATATAATGAAAAATAAATGATTGCCATACACTTTAGACATTTTCAAAGACACTAGAAGAAAGAGTTGGGTCAGGTAAGATGCGTCAGTGGGTAGAGTGATTGCCAGACAAACACGAGAACAAAGCCTTCTATCCCCAGAAACCTCTTAAAGCTGAACACAGTAACACAACTCTGTAATCCTATGTCACAGAGCCAAGAATCTATGGAACTTTTGCAAACCTGCCAGCCTGGTGGAGGTAGCAATAAACAACCATAAGGCCCCATCTCGAATAAGATGGATTGTAACGACTGGAACCTGAAGTTGTGCTCTGGTCTCCACATTCATGTTGGAGCACGCAAGCAATTTCACTCACGTACACACATTCTCTACACACGATCATGAACACATACATCACACATGCGCACACAGAAGAAAAAGCGCTATTTGCAGACAGTCAGTAAAAGTGGCCGTGTGTGTCATTCGTTACTGCACATAAATACAACAGTAGAGGTTTATTTTTCATGGTGGACATTTTATATTCAGAACTTTATTTCTCATAGGAAATGTTAATTTTACCAGCTTTCATTTCTCCAGCTGAAACAAATTATTGTTAATCTATAAGTATTAATGAGTCCCTGAATGTCAGCTCCTTGCCAGCAGGTCCAGGAGAGAGGAGAGAGATCCCTGTCCTGCTGGATCTCTCCAAGGCTGAGCAGGATAGTGACTGTCGACAGCCCAAAAGAAACACACCGGGCTGGGCTGAGAGTCTTGTCAAAGCAGGAACTCAACTTTAATGTATCAGCCTTTTACTTGTATAAACTCGGAGCGTAGAGATGATGTAGGGGGCGCGACGAAGGGTGATGGAGGGTATTGGGTGACTGACAGGGCCAATGGCAAAGCTCTACATCAGCAACAGTGGGGCAGAGGCAGGGACAAACTGGGTCTTGTTGAGTCACCCTGGTATGGAATTGACTGAGACAGGTCTCAAAACTTGAGCCAGGCTTAGGCTCTCCCACAAGATAACAGAAACTCGAGCCAGCCTTGAGTTTGTCCACAAGGCCCAAATGCGACCTAACACCTGAATAATCATTTATAGGAATCAAAGCATTTTTATTTTTCATGGCTAATTTCCGCTCTGCTGCTCTGTTTTCATAGAGACCATAAGTATCAGACATTATGCAAGTGCTTAGAAGTAACAATCAAACATGCTTTTTCTCAACTAGAATCCTACATATCTGCACATATATCTCTTCTCCTGGGGTGTCTATTCAGTCCCTGTCAGTTTTTTTTTAAACTTTCTAAATTATTTATTTAATCTAGGTTTTTGTTTATTTTTAAAACCTGTTCTATCTTTTAGTTGTGTATGGGTTGGTAGTCAGTTGTTTACTATCTAATAATAAAGAGACACTGTAGACTTTTATGATGTTGGATAACAAACCCAGGGCCTAGTAAATACTAGGCAAGTGTCTACCACTCGGCCATATCACCAGCTCAACACAAGGGCTTCAGAAAGGCTGCCTTAGTTTCAGCCGTATGACACTGAAAGCTAATTTATTTTCCAAGTAGTTCAGTTTTTCCCTTTTTCATCTGTCTGCTATTGCTAACCTCATGTGGCTATCAAGAAGACTATATACATACATGTTGCATATTTAGACATTTACTGCTAACAATTATTATTTAAACACTTTTAGCAAATATTGATTAGCAAAGTTGTGATCTTGCAATGGAATTTTTTTTCAAGTTTATCATGCAATTTAACCTTGTTCACACCCTATTGCCTTGCCCCTCTCAACTCCATTACCAATCTTCTCATTGTCTTCCTCCCAGACAGCCTCATTGTATTGCTGTGAAAAACCTAGGTTCCTCTCAAGAGAAAATGTTAATGAACTGCAATATATATATATACATACATTCCTCATTTTCGTTATCCACTCATCTTCTGTTGAATAGCTCAGCTGGTATCAGGTGAACAGAGTCACAGTAAACATGAGTGTGCAAGTAATTCTGTGGCATACAGACCTGGTTTTCTTTGAGGTATTCCTAGCAATGGTTTAAATGGATCAATTCTAAGGGTGATAGTGTCCATAATGACATTTAGGGTGAACATATCGCAATTATCCTCATAGGGGCAATGAGAAGAAGCTGAAAATTATTTTGCAGGCTTTGGGAAAACAAATCTGTAGTAACAATCAGACAGTATATACCTCTTTGAAATTTTTTGGTTTAACTTTTCTTAGTTTTATGTCCTTGGATTTGGAATGAAGGTGAATTCTTAATTTGAAATTTAGAATTTTAATTTAAAATACTTCTTCAATAGTCATGTTCCCAGGGTTGTCTTTTTAAAAATAAAAGTACAAGAATAAGTATAGCAAAAACTATTTCATGCTTTTGTGGAAATTTACAAGCCTGAGTAGTCACAGACCTTGTAAATAGGTAGCCTGGGCAGACAATACCAACTTAGATAAGGACAAGTGAATCATAGGCAGAGTCATAATGACTTGTCCCCTGAACCTTCACCCAGCCAATACCCGGTTCTGATGATATGTGTATTCCTCCTGATCACCCACACTCCAGTGTCATTCCCTTCTCCACATCCTGCCTTTCTGTGTTAATAACCCCTGTGTGAATGAATTACGATTTGAGAAAAAATAAATTATTAAAAAAAAGAAATTAAAAGAAATAAAAAGCCATGGAAATATCTAAGGCACATTTTATTGAAATTTTCTTATTTCTGTATCATTAGTGAAATAGTAATATTATAATTTCAATAATCTATTTCTCATAATTAGTTACAGCTCAACTTTATAAGATGGGTATATATTCAATTATAATGCATTTATTATTGACAAAGTTCAAGTTACAGAACTATCATCCTTGAGGCACTTATGCAGTTTTGATTATATTAGGACATTGTATTTGTGTTTATAACTATAACTCTGACTTTTTGGTGACCATTAGAAGTGGATATCTACCTGTAATGACAACCATTAAATCTATTCATTATTATTAGTAGTATGTTTGTATGTATTTCTCTTTGATGCAGGTACCAGGCCTCAAACTTTGATCTTTGGTGTTTTAAAACAAGTAATTTACTTACTAAGCAATCCAACCACCCTCCTCTTTACTCTTGAGTGATTTCATACAATTACTTATAGCAAAGTTTCAGACCATATTTATTTTATATTTAGTAAACCTGGTTTGGATCTTATTCCTATATTTTCAGATCTTCATTCCTTGATAACTAACAAATGATTTCTCAAGTCCCTAAAAGATTTACTGTTTCTTTATGTATAATTGCTCAGGTTCCTCCAGTCTCTCACTTCCCTTAATTAGTCTCTTCCCTCCATCCTTTTCTTCCTTTCCCCTTTTCACCATCAATCACTCCCTTTCTGAAACTTATTTTTTTAATAGTTGTGTTTGTCTTTGCTTTATTTTCTTTTATTGGAAATAGATTTATTCATATAAAATATTCTGTTAAGAGTTTCCCAAGATTGATATTTTTACATAGATGGCACAATTACTATGAAAAATACAGTCTCTGTGTATTTTTGTGCCTTCGGGATGATGAATGCATTTTTTCATATCATATCATGTTTAAAATCCATTGAAGATTAGGAGCATATTTTTGAAAATATTTAAAAAAAATAACATGCACTTGATGCATTTAGGCTTCCAAAATTTAACAACTCTGAAAGAAGGCAATTTAGCATTGTCTACTTAAATGTATTTTAGTCTTTTCTAATGACTCACATCTAGAAAGTAATGCTACTGGTTTATACAGACATTTAATAAATGATACATATACTATTATCATTTAAGGGTTGTTTATAACAGCAGATATCTAACACAAACACGTTGTCACAAAAATTCTGATACCAGGGAGAATTCAAATAGGTCAGATGACACTTGCTGCTTAAATGCTCAGATCTTCACCATTATTGTATGTTAAATGATAAAAGCACCAGTAGATTATTGGTAGTAAAATATATTTAGTGAATAATGAGAAGATAGGATATATTTTAATTTTATAATATAATCAGATAACCTAGAAGAAAACATGCAAAATATGTTTTAAAAACTGCAAATCTATATGGAGAAATAGAGATGAATGTAGCAACTTTGCTTTAGCCTACACTTCTGTTTGTTTGACTTTTGAGTCATATGTTTATATAACTTCAAAATAAAACTTGCATGCATAGAATAGGTCAAGGATGTTGATTCCTCCAGAAGTTTTATTATTATTTACAATTGTTCTGGCTATCCTGGCTTTGTTTGTTTGTTTGTTTGTTTGTTTTTGTTTTTTCATAAGAAATTTAGAATTGTTCTTTCCATGTCTGTGAAGAATTATGTTGGAGTTTTGATGGAAATTGCATTGAGTCTGTATATTGCTTATAGTTAGACGGCCATGTTCACTATCTTAATCCTACCACTCCACGAGCATGGGAAATCTGTCCATCTTCTGAGGTTTTCTTCAATTTCTTTCATCTGGGACTTTAAGTTCTTGTCATATAAATATTCACTTGCTTGGTTAGAGTTACACCAAGATATTTTATATTATTTATGGCTACTGTGAAGGGTATTGTTTCCTAATTTCTTTTTCAGCCCATTTATCATTTGTATAAAGAAGGATACCAATATCTTTGAGTTAATTTTATATCAAAAATATTTTGGCTGAAGTTGTTTATCATCTGTAGTTTTCTGGTAGAATTTTGGGGATTGCTTATGTATACTATCATATCATCCATGAGAAACCAATCAGGGAACTGCAAATCAAAATGTCCTTGAGATTCCACCTTACACCAATCAGAATGGCTAAGATCAAAAACTCAAGTGATCGCAAATACTGGCAAGGATGCAGAGAAAGGGGAACACTCCTCCATGGCTAGTGGGAATGTAAACTGTTCCAACCACACTAGAAATCAATCTGGCAGTTCCTCAGGAAATTGGAAAATCTACCTGAATACTCAGCTTTACTGATCCTGGGCATATAACCAAGGGATGCTCCGTAGTACCACAAGGACATGTACTCCACTATGATCATATCAGTCTTATTGATAATAGCCAGAAACTGGGAGCAACTCAGATTTCTCTCAACTGAAGGATGGATGCAAAAAGGGGGTTCATCTACATAATGGAATATTATTCAACTACTAAAAACAAGGACATTATGAATTTTGCAGGCAAATGGATTGAACTAGAAAATATAATCCTGAGTTGGGTAACCCAGAAGCAAAAGGACATGCATGACAAGAGCCTAGTATGGCTGTCCTTTGAGAGCCTCTGCCAGCAGCTGACTGAGACAGACACATATATTCACAGCCAAACATTGAACTGAGGTTGGACCCATATGAGAAGAACTAGAGGAAGGATTGAAGGGACTGAAGGGATTGGCAACCCCATAGGAAGATCAACAGTGTCAACTAACCTAGACACTTGGGAGCTCCCAGAGACTAAGCCAACAACCAAAGTGCACACATGGGCTGGTTGGAGTCCCCCAGGACATACGTAGCAGAGGAATGAGTGTATACACCTAATTCTAATTCTGTAAAGACTTGATGCCCCAGGGAGGGGGGGATACCCAGGGGGAGGATACCCTCTCAGAGGCTAAGGAGAAGAACTCTCTAATGGAGGACTGGAAGGGGGCAATATTTGGATATAAATAAATAAAATAATAAATTAATCAAAACTCAAGTGGGAAAAAATTCCATATGTATATGTCTACATTTTTTTCTTTAGTTTCATCTTATTTTTGAGGCAATGGCTTCTGACGCTGTAAGCTGGATTTGAATTCACTGTGCAGTTCAGACTGACCCTGGCCTTCCATTCTTGCCTCTCTTTCCTGAGTGCTAGAACTACAGACAGGGACACTGTATACAGATCATTCAATGTTGCTGCTTCCTCTGGGGCAGAAATGACCATACTTCTCTTTAAGCAAAATAGCAGTAATGGCCTGCAAGAGGAAACCATGAGATTGGGTCTGTTAAGATTCCTTCTTGTAGGAAAGGCAGTGTTGCTGGACCCAAGAGTTTCACAAGACCCTCTTGAAGCCTTTATAAGACCTTGACAAGGCCCCCTTCCACCCGACATTCTCATTGTCTCAGTGCAAGAGGAAAATAATTAATTGGCTGTAGCTTGACATATTAGTAGTGAAGCTATCGTGAGTTTCCCATGCTTCTGTAAGTGATCTCAATAAATTACTGCTTCAGCAAGCTGAGTGTGGATGGAATTCTTCCTGCTTGATCTTTTACTGCCTGCCTTGTCTACCTAAGAAGGCATTCTTTTATAAACCACTAAGAAAAGCAATAGTACATATGTACACATTCTATATGAAACGTTAAAATCCTGAATTCAGAAGTTTCTCCTGGAATTCAGAATAAAAACATGAAAGTATTTCTGTTTACTTTTAGTATGTGACTGACAAAACCCAAATGCTAATTGAATCTCCATTTTGATTTTTGTTTTTTTAAGGATCCTCTTCTACCCTGTTTCTCCCTCAGCCCCTCTTTTCCCCATTCCTCTCCTGACATCCTCTCTTAGTTTTTCTTATTATTTCCCTTCCACATGATTAATTTCAAGTATGATTGAGGCTAAGATAAAAATAGGTAGTTATTTGGCTGTCCCTATTTTTTAAAGTATAAAAAAAATCTCATCAGGATAATTGTGATAATTTTTTTGTTTGTGATCTCTCAATATGAATCTGGGTGAACACATTCTAAGCATTTCTTCTTCCCTAAATAATTCATCCTTTATTCTCTAAATTAAAATTTTTTTATTTATTAATGTATTTTTATTTCTTTGTGTGTATGTCTGTGCTTCCAGAGCTCCAAAAGAGCTTTGAATTCCTTGAAACTAAGTTTCAGATGATTATAAGCTGTCATGCTCATGTCGAAACTCAAACCCAAGACTCATGGATGAGCAACAAATACTCTTAACTGCTTAAATAAATACAGATTAAATAAGTGAATGACTTCCAAGTGCCCTGTGCATTGGTGGGAGAAAAAAAATTAAGAGATCTAAACAAAGAAGACTGCATCCATATTATGGAATTTATAGCTGAGATATATGTTCTTTTAAACTTCACACTCCCCACTATTTATCATCTCCTCCTCAAAAACCTCAAAGATCTCTCTCATTAAAAGGCAATAAAAATGTAGGAAAAGCTCCTAAAAATAGTTCTCCTGTCATACTCTTCGCTGGCTTTTCCAAAGATGTATAAACTAAGAACAGTGTAAGACAAATGCTTTCTACTGAACCTTCACACACAAAATCCAAGTCATTTATCAAAAACTGGGAGAAATCTCTAAATAGAAATGTGTATAAACAAGGAGAGTTTTAAGCTATCTACTGTACAACTCCTTTTCTGGAATTTGAAGAAAATACAGGAACTCTTTTACCTAGCAGAATATATAATAATGAAACTACATAAAGTACCAATGAGTTTTAAAAATTAAAGTGGTAGATTTCAAACTTGAAAGTGGGATGAAAGCTCAAGGATTTAGTGATTCTCATTCTGACCCACACTATCTACATGTATGCTCATTGTAACCTAGTCTATCAAAAGTTAACAACATTGAAAGCTTTCATTCCATGGATAAGTTAAGTTTTGAATTCTTCTAGTTCCATTCTTGCTATTTAATGGTTATCTTCTATTCTTTAATGTGGACCTAAGGTTTTATAGAGAAACACATCATTGAGTAGCTTATCAATAATTTCATATGTTGCAAATTAATGTTCTGTATAACACTAGATAGCCCACTGCTTTAATCAAAGCACTCTCTTCCTGGATTATACTCACGCATCTTCATATGAATCCTGATTCATCTCTTGATTTGTGTTGCTTTAACCTTGCTTAGAACATTCTGGCACATACTAACACTCATCTGTATGAACTGTTTTATTTTAGAAGATATACTGATTGTATTACTGATTGTCTTGCATCTCTGAAGCCATTTTTCACATTGTTTTATATATGTCAGGTTGGCAATTAAACTTAAGTCTTTTTTGTTTTGTTTTTTTCTTTTTTTAACTTTCTTTTATTGGATACTTTATTTACATTTCAGATGTTATCCCCTTACCCCATCCCCCTACACACACAGGAACCCCCTATCCCATCCCCCTCCTCCTGCTTCTATGAGAATGTGCCCCCCTAATTCCACCTCCCCACCCTCAAATTCCCCCACACACGGTGTCCAGCCTTCATGGGACCAAGGATCTCTTCTCCCACCTATGCCCAACAAGACCATCCTCCCCTACATATACAGCTGGAGCCATGGGTCCTTCCCTATGTGTTCCCAGGCTGGTGGTTTAGACTCTGGGAGCTCTGGTTGGTTGGTATTGTTGCTATCCTCATGGAGCTGCAAACCCTTTCAGCTCCTTCAGTCTTCTCTCTAACTCCTCCATTGGGAACCCCATGATCAGTTCAATGATTAGCTGTGAGCATCCTCCTCTGAATATGTCAGACTCTGCAGACCTCTAAGGAGACAGCTATATCAGGCTTCTGTCAGCATGTACTTCCTGACATCCACATCAGCTTCTACCTTTAGTGACTGCACGTGGTATGGATATCCAGGTAGAATGGTCTTCAGACAGCCCTTCCTTCAGCTTCTGTCCCTAATTTTGTCTCCATATTTTCTCCCTTGAGTATTTAGTTACTCCTTCTAAGAAGGACCCAAAGCACCCACACTTGTTCTTCCTTCTTCATGAGCTTTATGTGGTCTGTGGGTTGCATCTTGGGTATTGCGAGCTTCTGGGCTAATATCCAATTATCAGTGAGTGAATACCATGTGTGTTCTTTTGTGGTTGGGTTACCTCACTCAGGGTGATATTTTCTAGTTCCATCCATTTACCGAAGAATTTCTCGAATTCTTTGTTTTTAATAGCTGAGTAATAATGCATTGTGTAAATGTACCACGTTTTTTTGTATCTGTTCCTTTGTTGAAGGACATCTGGATTCTTTCCAGCTTCTGGCTACTATAAATAAGGCTGCTATGATCATAGTAGAACATATGTCCTTGTTATATGTTGGAGCATCTTCTAGGTATATGCCTAGGAGTGGTATAATTGAGTCCTCAAGTAGTGCTATGTCCAATTTTCTAAGGAACCGCCAGACTGATTTCCAGAGTGGTTGCACCATCTTGCAATCCCACTAACAATGGAGGAGTGTTCCTCTTTCTCCACATCCTCGCCAGCATCTGCTATCACATGAGTTTGGCTTATGCTCTAAGATCAAGAATTGACAAATATAATCTCATAAAATTGCAAAGTTTCTGTAAGGCAAAGGACACTGTCAACAGGACAAAATGGCAATCAACAGATTGGGAAAAGATCTTTACCAATCCCACATCCGATGAAGGGCTAATATCCAAAATATACAAAGAACTCAGGAAATTAGACTCCAGACAACCAAATAACCCTATCAAAAATGGGGTACAGAGCTAAACAAAGAATTCTCAACTGAGGAAACTAGAATGGCTGAGAAGCACCTAAAGAAATGCTCAGCATCCTTAGTCATCAAGGAAATGTAAATCAAAACTACCCTGAGATTCCACTTCACATCAGTCAGAATGGCTAAGACAAAAACTTAGGTGATAAACTTAAGTCTTAATGCCTTAAGAGTTTATTTACTTTGGCAAATGATGGTTGTTGAATTCAAGTTTCAGCTCTCTTTCTAAAACCTGGTAATTTATACTTATCACATCATAGGCTAATTCTATCTTTTCTATCTGTTCTGTAGAGATGTTCTGGTCCCTACCTCTTGACCTTTGAACAGCTTTAGGCTGCTTATTCTCTTCCACTGTGCCCTTACTTTACAACACCTTTTATTCCCTATCTATCTATCTCACTCTCCTTGCAAAGCCTCAGACAATTTTCTCCCAGGTGTTTGAGGGTTCACTTAATCTTCCCTCTAGATTTCTGTTGAATAATTATAATATCACTACTGGATGTATATTTGGAAACAATCAAATTTTTTATAAAGTTTTTTTTTATGTACCAGAGAAGAGTAGATGTCATATCAAACTGACAAGGGAACAAGAATGCCTCATATGTTTCTTAAAAATTATATTATATTTAAAATAATGTCTTTAATTTGTTCCCTCCAATGTTAATTTCAAGGATGACTCATTGTGATAGCTGTTGGGAAACAGCTATTGGACAACCTAAGCCCTACAAGAGGAATTGAAAATATTCTCTTAGATAACACAGGTTGCTTTAGATAACGCATGAGACTTTAGTGAAACTGAATTGGACTCACACTCCTTGAAGACAAACGGGCTCTTTATTTCAAAAGAGCGTGGGAAAAAATAATACAAGAAAGGAAAGAAGAGAAGGAAGAGGAGAACAAGTGAGGTAGAGCAAGAAAGGAGGAGAAAGATTATACTGCTTTTTCTCAGTCTCTCTCTCTCTCTCTCTCTCTCTCTCTCTCTCTCTCTCTCTCTCTCTCTCTCTCTTTCTCTCTGGAGAAATGCTTTCTTACAGCTTCAACATTTCCAAGTGGTCTGACACCTGACAATTGCCTGAAGTCACCAGTCATTGGAAGCTGGAATTATGACCATGAGTTTTCACCCCAGCATCTAGCTCCTGAGTCTTTGTTGGTAAAATTGAACATTTGAAATTTTGGTAGAAACAAGAACCTTTCTTCAAATATCTGGTAATCCTGGGCTATGTCTAAAAATGAAATACTTATTCAGTATTTAGTAAATATCAGTTGAGTGCCTCCTCTCTCAGGTACATTCCTATGAGTGTTAAAAGCTCATCAGCATAGAAGTGGTGGGGTTTCCCCTTAACTGTCTGTCATTCTTCTTCTTCCATGTGACGTCTCCTTCCTGGAGGGTAGATGTATGCTTTCCCTTGTTCCTGAAGTGAGGCAGGGGATTGCACTGGAAAGTATTGAGTTTTGTGGTGGTGGTGGTTGTTGTTATGGTTTTATATTTCTTTGTTTTGTTTTGTTTTGTTTTGTTTTGTTTTGTTTTGTTTTGTTTTGTTTTGTTTTGAGACAGTGTCTCTTTATATAGCTTTGGCTGCTCTGGAACTCACTATATAGACGAGACTGGCCTCCAACTTACAACCATCCACTTGCGTCTGCCTCCTCACCCTCAGTGCTGAGAGCATACTTATATACCACCATGTGGCCAGAAAGTATTGTTTTTGATGAATAGATTTTCATTTAATTTCAGTATTTTTCTCGAAACCATCCAACTTGCTATTTTCAAATCCTACATATTTTCCATTTAAATTTTAAGAAATAAAAACTCTGCCATTTCCTGTCTGTGGGCAATTAGTTCCTTTGTACTTGGGATGTAGAAGATGCATTGAGGTCTGACTGTTTTTTGAACATACATGTCAAACCAATGTGCCAGATGTTACAGCTTCCTCTCCCAGATCACTGAATCTCCAAGTCCAGGATAAGTATTTAGGTATGTGGTGTATTCTGTCTATATTGATTCATGGATCATTGCTGAAATTCTTTTTTTCGGTGCCTTTTGCTTTATCATCTCTGCTGTGCTAAGTTTATTCATTTTTCATTGATATAAATTGAAATTTAATTAGCTATAATTATAACTTTAATGATGTTTTTAGAAGAAATGAGAGATAAACAGTGTAAGCAGTGTTTTCAACTGAAAACTGATTTCTCTATTATAACATCATGCTGTGGGTTGATATAAAGGTACAGTGAAGACCCCAAACCCATTCCCTCCTTCATATATATATATTCACAACACTAAGGAGCTCACTCTCTTACCAACCTCAGGCATGCCATGAGACTAATGACCAGTATAACAATTGCAAAGGAGAGACAGAGTTTGAGACTTGTCTGAACATTCTACATTGTGAATATGCATGGATAGATAGCTACAGGATGAGAGACCACATACAGAGAAATACTAGTTATCACTACTGGCTTTAGTGCTTCCTTCTCATGAATCATATACTCTTATCCACTCCACACTCAACTGTAGGAAGACTCATCAGTGAGCCTAGAAGAATCCAGATTTGCTGGTCCAAATTGGAGCTGCACTACTGAGTCCAGACACTATTTGTCAACCTGTTTAATCAGTAGGAAGTGGTTTGCTCTGTGCCCAAACTAGTACAATCCCTATAGTTGCCATAATTTTTAAATACTTGTTCTTAATAATTATAGTACATTGAGAACATACCACATCAGCCGGGCAGTGGTGGCGCATGCCTTTAATCCCAGCACTTGGGAGGCAGAGGCAGGCAGATTTCTGAGTTCGAGGCCAGCCTGGTCTACAGAGTGAGTTTCAGGACAGCCAGGGATATACAGAGAAACCCTGTCTCAAAAAAACAAAAACAAACAAACGAAGAAAAGAGCATACCACATCAACCCCGTGGCATTTTTGGGCTCCAATCAATTTGAGGCATCCATGGCAGCTGCTGAAACAGGCATGACTAAAGAAGAGAGAAATTATTCAGGGACAACGGACAGATGCTATCTTGGAGTTAGAAAGATGCAGAACAGTGTTTCTTATGTAACCATTTGAATGTTTATGCTGATTTTAGAATTTGGAACCCTCATTGGATTGGGGTGGTACCTGGGAAGAAGGACAAGGACAATACATTTTTTTTCCTATAGATTACATGCTAGTCAGATGTTGGGGGAGGGGTAGTACCAACTGACAGCTGTTTTAGACTGCTGTGGACAATCTATTGCCTGGTTGCTCACTCAGAGGAGCTATCTCAGAGTCTATAACACTAAGGATCTAAGAATTGTGCCTGGCCAGTTTTGTCCAACTGAGACTCTTTCTCTCTGACATGTTTTGCTCCCTTCCCATATGCCTGGCCAAGGATAGAACTGATTTCCCACCCTACCCATTGAACATTTCAAGAAACCCCTGGTTACTGTGCAGCACCCTAACAAGATATGCTCCACAAATTCAACTTATTTATTTGGCAGATTAAAACTACATTATCAAAACAAACAAACAAAATCAACATACTAGAGATTGCGCCAAGCAATAGACCTGGCTCATTTATGCCTAACAATGTTCCTATGAAGTTTGAAAATAATTTGTAGAGAAAGGTACAGAACACCACAGGACGGAGAACCAAGAAGACAGAGTATGAAACAATATTACATTCCCACTAGTTATATCACATATCCTCTTATATCCTCTCTAATATCAAGTTTAGTGAAAGTATGTTGAAATACCTTTCCTCCTAATAATTATATAAGCTCTTATGTGGTCCTTATATATCTTGGGCACTTATAAATGTTTTATATATGTTTCAAGTTTGTATATTTTAGCAAATATACTTTATATAGGTTAATTTTTGAGACATCACTCCAGCAATGGCCATTATTATTATTATCATTATTACAGAAATTGAGGTATAGTCAGCTTTAGGCATCAGAAAAATCAGTTGTGATATCAGGAAACAAGACTCTAGAATCCTTGTTCCTATTACAATGTATTATTAATCTCAGTTGTGAGCAGAGTATTATTTATGTTTTTGAAAACACCATCTCACATCTCTGCCATCCTTGTTCAAGGCCAGCTTACTTCATAAACCCTCATGTAAATATACTTTCTCACATAAATTTCTTTATTTCTCAAACACATACATTGCATTCCTGGGTCATATAATATTTTTATTCTCTAGGTTTTTTTGTTCTGTCTGTCTGTCTGTTTGTTTGTCATTTTAAAGACATATGTCTTTCTTCCCTAACAAGACCAAATCTCCAGGGAAATAAACATCTTAGGAACTCTTATCAAAATAGTAAGTATGTTTACTGCTTGTAAGTGCACTTATCAAAATAATAAGCTCAGTTTGTAAATCTCCACTGACTGGAGTCTGACTGGAGCATGAAGCAGATTAGGACCATAGCTGTGTATTTGGAACATTCCTGAATCCTAAGATCTACTTGACCAAAGTGTCTACTTACAGCATCTGTTTTTGTTGATTTCTCGTCATAACCCAGTGTTGTCAGTCTAGCAACAGTGGATCCTACATATGGTGCTTGAAATAAAACAGAGTTGGCATAAGTGATAGGATTTCTCTTTGAATCCTGTCTTTCTTGGGAAAATTCAAGATAATTCTCCATTGTTTCAAATTGCTCAGGCAATCAATAGCAGAATACTGGCAGCTGCTTATACCTTTTCTAATACGTAAATGTAATATAATATACTTCATTAGTTTCTTTCAGGACAAGTGTTCTACATGTTATAGGTATGAACTTTTCACTTATTGCTAAGTAAACATACACTGCAAACATGCATGAAATTCTGTTTTTTAATATACCTGAAATGTTTTTTCAGTCAATTTTTCATAACTATAAATATTTACTCTTTTGAGAATACATGAACATGTTGTATCTATATTATTCCAACTCTTTCCTCTTTCCTTTCTAACTTTTATGCTGTTTCTCAACTCCCTTCAGGTAAATGACTTCTTCTTCTTTAATTGCTACTGTTTTATAGATATCATACTGAGTCTAATTAGTAAATTAGATCTGCCCAACATGTGTGCATTTTAGGCTGACCACTTAAGATTGAATAATCTATTAGGGGTTCTACCCTCTGGAAAACTAATTCTACTCCCTCAACAAGTCTTGATTTACTGTAGCTTTTCATCTAAGGGTGAGGCCTTGTGACATTTTCTGCCATCCATGTTGTTGACCCACTTTTCTTTTTTTTCTTTGTTTTTTGTTTTTTTTTGTTTTGTTTTTGGTTTTTTAATTAATTAATTAATTATTTTCAAATCATAATTTTTACTTATTCACACAGGGGTTATAAACACAAAAAGGCAGGATGTGGGGAAGGGGATGACACCGGAGCATGGGTGTTCAGGGGGAATAAAAATATCTTTCAGAACAGGGTATCAGCTGGGTGAAGGTTCAGGGGACAGGTCACTATGACTCTGCCTATGACTCACTTGTCCTTATCTAAGTTGGTATTATCTGCCAAAGCTACCTATTTACAAGGTCTATGACTACTCAGACTGGTAAATTTCCATGAAAGCTGCCTGTTTACAATAGCTTATAGCCATCTGTTTCAATGTTTTTCCACAGACCCAAGACTTGGTGTTAGTATACATGTATGACAGGCCTATTGCTGATTTTAGGCCTATGGCTGATTTTAGGCCTTCAGTGTGTAATCAGGGCTGCCCCTGACATTTCCTCCCTTCTCTAAGTATAGAAGGGCTGTGGCGATTCTAATCTTGAGAAGGCAGGGATAGAGGCCTGACCTCCAGTAATGAAGGGGACCTTGTAATGGCTCCAGTCTCCCTGTCATTGTCCAGTGAGGCATGAGGCCCATATCCATCCCATGTCTTTTTCCTGGAGAAGGGATACTTTTGACATCAACCCCTATGCAGATTGACCCACTTTTCCATGGGAACATTTACTAACAACTACAGTCTTATGGCATAAAACCTGGAATTTACACCAGAGCAAACATTTATTTGTACCTTGCACGTATTCAAAAGTAATGCTTGTGAGTTAAAATACTTTTTGAGTGTTGTATAGAAAATATCTTTATCAAAACAATAACTTTTTTTTACAAAATAAAAGGAATGGTTACCATGCAAAGCCTGTACATAATTTTATCTTTTAGAAGCTCATATATGTACATATGTCCATGATGCCTGTCTTTCTGTCTGTTTGCATGTATAGAAAGCTACCTAACCTGAAAACAGATCACATGGATTTCCAAACAACTATGACACATATTTATATATTTTATAATCTTGCTTAATACAAGCATTCTGAGATGTCTGAGATAGTCATTTTGATTTGGTAAATATTTTGTGATTTACAATTTTCCATTTATGGAAGAATTTGGTTTAGGAAATTATAGGACAGCAATGTGATTACATCAGTGAAGATTCAAATAATGTTCTTCCAAGTGGATAATTCCATCTGATACTGCTGAAGGGATGTCTTGTTTCTTGGGTCTACTGAAATGTATACATAATAAATCTTACATTTTAAGTGTATTACAAAACATAAAATATTTTCTCATACATGATCTCATTTTGAGTTTGATCCAGATACACAAATATACATTTTATTACACAAGCACACACACACACACACGCACTAGACATAGGCTTTCATGTCAACTTAAGGTAAATACAATATACTCGTGCATCCACAGTCTCATTTAGCAAAGAGAAGTATTTTATTTTCTGCTTGCTTCTTGTTTTTTCTGCTCACATGAGGCTTTCTGTAGTCATCATTCTGTGATTTCATTTGCAATATTTGTCAATCTATAAACTTTTGTGTATTTTTTCCAGATGGTAAGCACTGCTATTTTAGACACATATTTTACCCCTGTGGTTTGAAAAAGTAGTCCTCTCTCTTTTATCCAAAAGGACATGGCTCAATCTACATGTTGCATCAACATTTGGGTTGAGTGATTGCTAATGAGAAAGCAGGGTTGAGTTTCCAGTTGTCTATAACTATATCAAGAAACTCATGCTGACAATCAGTGCAAGCTGGGGGCAAGGATAATTTTCAACTAAAGTCACCAATAATAACATCTCAGATTTTTACATTTTGATTTGTTTAATCAGGGATGTCACACACACACACAAAAAAACCAACTTCAATATTTAAACTAACATCAAATACAAAAAGTCCATAAATAATCGTAGACCAAAGAATTCTAGCGTCAAACATGTAAGGTATAAGCCACTGCTGATGAAAATAAAAATTAAAAGATTTCCTGTCTCAAATAGCAGCACACACAAGCTAAGGTTTTAAAACCACTCATAATTCCTAGTGAACTGTTTAAAAAGAGACAGGAAGTGAAAACAGTTTAGAATTCCTCATCTGTCTTCCCTGCAAGGCGACTGGGAATTGCAGGCATTCATTAATGAAATATTTTCAGCTTTGTTGTTAATTCTCTTCTGCAAAGCAAGACTCTTCTTAGCAACACTGTCTCTTTACAGTCTCCTCGTAGATCTTAATGCAACATTCAGGGATATCTAAAGGAAAGTAGACGTGTCTGTTGCACTTGTAAACTTATTTGGGAGAAGTTACAGCTCTGACTGTACTGTATCTGCATTTGTTGATACAGCACACAGATCTTTGAGAGGTGCTCTTTTCCTTCTGAGATGTTTGCATCATGAACTTCAGTGAACACCAAAGTGGAGAAAAATAGAAGGCAGTTGAATGTTGATGCCTGCTTTCCTCTTATCCAATAACCCCCTTTTATCATTATGTAAGAGAAGCAAAGACCATTAGAGAGAGCTAATTGCCTTCATAGTCTTCAGATTATACTGATGTTCCTGATAGGAGAATTGAGGCAAATTGCATTCTCAAAATGGTCTGGGAACATACCACTTTCAGTAATGTTTTTATCAAGCAGACCTAAAAGCAGAGAGGGCAAGGATGCACTTAAAGACAATTATCCATCAACATTAGAAAATATAGTTAGAAGATTAAGAGAGTCGAGCATATGCAATATATCTTGATTGCAACAAAGCAGTTGATACAGCATTATTCAATTTGCTAGCTGAATTAATTTAAATTGGTTTAGGCAAAAGTATAGTCGAATGAACTACCAGCTATCAAAAGAGTCATAAATAATAGATAACAATAAACACATTTGTTTTACATGTTCCTAATTTACTTACCTCTCCAATCCCTTCAGAATAGTCTATGACAGTTAGTATAATAGATTGTACCCTCCAGTTATCTTGGGATCTTTTAGGAATCCTGTCTGTTCTACAAACTTGCAAGGACCTGATATGTTACCATCAACAAATCCCATTATTCAGAGCTTACTTTATTTATTTATAATGGGTTTTTAGCCCCCCTTTACATTTCTGTTTGTGTTTGGACTTTTTCTTAACGGAAACTATCAGGAGCAGCACTAGAGGGCTGTGGAAACAGCCTTTGCTTCCACATAGATGCATTAGTTACTGGCTCTTCCTAGCTCTTTGGTGAAGAGTTCTCTTAAATTCATGGCTCAAGCAACAGTTTCTTTTTCTCTTCTCAATTCTCACACTAATGAAGGAGTAACTTTTCCTAAATGTTGACTGACTACTCTGAAGGTATAATAACAAAGCCAAGAGTTTCCACTTAGTCCATGAAAAACCAAAATCTGTAACAAAGTCAGACATTTGAAGACACCACCTTCTTCAAATAAAGGAGACTTGGTAAGGCACAGAAACCACTTTCTGAGCTGGGGAGAATGTCTGTCAGTAAAATGCCTGCCCTGCAATTATAGGGACTCAGATCCTCAGCACCCACATAAAAACTGGGTGTGGTCATGTGTCTGTATCTTTAGCACAGGGAAAATGTAAACAGGTACTTCTTCAGAGCTAATTGGCCTGCCAGCCTTGCCAATAAGTGAGCCCAAGGTCCAATGAGATATCCTTTCTCAAGAGATCAGATGAGTAGAAATTGAGGAAAACATCCACTGTTTGCATCTGGCCTTCACACACACATGCACACATTGTAAACACACACACACATACACACACACTTACACTACATACAAACTATTTTTAAAATTAAATACAGTATTTAATATCTGTTGATCTGTCTGTCTGTCTGTCTGTCCATCTGCCTGCTTGCCTGCTCATCATCATTCTTTCTATCTATCTATCTATCTATCTATCTATCTATCTATCTATCTATCTATCTATAATTTGCCTGTCTATCTTTCTGTCTGTCTGTTTTGAGACATTGTCTTCCTTTGCAGCCCAACTGATTTAAAATTCATATCCCTCCTCCTTAGTTTCCTCAGTGTTGGGAATATAATGCTTTACCACTGCATTCAATACTTCTTTTTAATGTTTAAGTGAGTAGTTCTGTTATTTTCTAAAACAATATTTCTCAGCATAATGATTGTAGCTGAGTACCCAGTGAAGAGTGAGAAGAGAGAGTGGGCTTTAGTGAACTTTCTTGAGTCTTTGAGTCATCCTTTGGGGGCTGGTGAAATTTAAAAGCACTGATTTAATACTTGTGTAATTTGAAGGAAATAAAAGAAAAACTATGCACACAAACTATACAAATTAAACGAGAAAAGGCTTTGACGTTGAACATACATAAAATGATGCATGCGGGATAGCTTGGCAAGTAAGGCACTTGCTGCCAAACCTGACAAGGTGATTTTTATTCCTAATACTTTCATGGTGAAGGAAGAGAATAGACTCCCACAAGTTGACTGAACTCCACCCCAGAGCTGTGGCATGTGCATCCCCTTACAAACACACACACACACACACTCACAAACATAACACATGAATTTTAAATTCACAAGATCTTTGTAAAGGAAACAGTGAAGCTTGAGAAAAATCAGAATCTCATAGTGTGTTAAGAAAGTGGAATAAGGAAGTTTTGGGGAGAAATCTTACGAGGCCCTAGATACTAGGGGGCTGGTCACCTGTGACACTGAGAAACAGCTATCAGTCCTTTACTTGAGTCTTCTTGCTAGTAGGGGAGTAGATACCAACCTGATCCTTTTATACACTCCCTCTTTTCTGTGCTCATATCACTGCATTGACCATCTTGGGAAAGTAAGACACTGATTGACATAACTATGTAATTTTTGAAGTGTGGAATGTAGCCTCACAAGAGGGCTCAATTTCCCATTGAACCTGTGTCCCCATGATCCACAGTAGAGAATAAGAAGCAAGAAGCTACATGACTCTACTCTTCTTGGCCAGGAATAATTTTGTTTTGTTTTGTGTTTTTCAATTATGATAGAAAGCTTTAGAGTCAGAAACTACTGTAATTGCATTTAAAGGTAGCCAAGAAAGAGAGTGCAGCACATGGAGGAAATTAGATTTTCTCACTATTGATATGGCTGTAGACAAATTATTTAACCATTGTGAACATCTTTCCTCATCTGTACCATGCAGGAAATTAGTCATATTTCTCAGAATTGTCACAAATATAAAGTAAAATAACATATAAAATGTTTGATTTAATAACAGCTTATAATAAGCATTCCTGAAATGGTAACTATTCTTTTTATTAAATCTTATTTCTTTGGAGTCAAGCAAACAATGAGAACTTGGCAAGTTACATCATTTAGTTTTCAATTTTATAAGAACAAGATGATATAAATGCGTACTTTTAATTGGTACTCACCCATAAGAGGAATTTATTGTGTGTTAAAGTAATTATTTAAAACAGCCGCTAGTCAAGCAGACTATCTAAGCTGTGGCTTAGCTCAGCTGCCATGTTTCGCGGCAAGAGGCCACGTGCTCACTCACTGCAGCTAGAAATGGCCAACCAGAAACACCAGCCCTGCCATCCACAAGACACCAGCATGGGAGATAGCACTTCCAATCTTCCACACTGTCTCTGCAAGGCTGGGCATTGCCCAGACCATCCCTTCATCCACGTGGGCCAGGTAGGAAAATGAGACTCTAATGCTTAAATATTAATCAAAGGCTTTATACGTTTGGTAATGCTCAGTAACAATATGCCCATACAATTAGAGTTGTTTCCCAATTAGCTAACCTAAATATAAGTTGTTACCCACGACTGCTTTCCATACCTGCGTGGCTCTTCATCCTCCTACATCTCTGCCCTCTCTAGCTCCTCCTCTTCCTTTTCCTCTTCCTCTCCTTACTCCTCCCACCTTAGCTTCTCCTACAATTATGTGTGTCTTAAAAAAAAACACAATGATGATAATTAGCATTAAAACAGCAGCTTTCAAGCTTGCATAAAAATTATCTTCAAGAATATTTTAAATTTAATGCAACAGGGCCTAAAGTTAAAATGAGGATGTTTTTCTCTAATAATATTTCATTTTACACAAGGAAAGCCCAGAATATCTTAAAGAAAGAAAAGAATGATTGTGTTTTAGTTAGAGTATGTCTTTTAATATTGACTGGCTTAATTAGCTACATTTATAAGAGTCTTTCTTTTAATTATCTCTCTTTTTGATTATAAGCATAAAGAGTACTTAGTTTTCAAATCAGAAAGTGAATAATCACAACAATGATAAAAGTAATTTTAATGACACAAGTTGTGTCTACGTGCATGTATGAACATTTGAACCCTATGCCATGGCACACACGTGGAGATCTGAAGCTTACACAGTCTGTTTTTCCTCTTCACCATGTAGGTCCCAGGGATCCAACTCGAATCTTTTAGCCTGTCTGTGTGCACTTTTACCTGCTGAGTGGAACATCTAACATTGATATTTACCCCCTTGCTATCTTTAAATTCTGAAATAATTACTCTGCTCACAATCTTTCTTGATTAATGTTTCATACATTTACATGGACTTTTATTCCTTAATTCTTCTTCTGAACAAGTAATTGGACTAGTACTTGTCTTTTATTTGTTTACTGTTTTGAACTTAATCATGTTACCTCTTCTACTAACTTCATTTTTTTTTAATTTTTGCTTTCATTTTCTGGCTTCCAACTCCTTTTACTTAAAATGGGATTTTCTCTGTTTGCCTCTCCACATTACTTTTCTACCTTTTTCTGCTCTTTTTTTTTTTTTTTTTTTTTTTTGCAGTCTCAGAGGCTTTGGGAGAATGTTAGCAGTGGAGAAGAGGGAGGTCACAGGGAGAGACCCCTTTAGCCTAACAGCATTTCTTCTTTCCTTCAGTTGGATGCTCACCTGAGAGTATTCATCCATCATGATATCTTTGCTAGGCTCTAACAACATAGGTTATATTCTTTTGCCACTCCCAATATTGAGAATAGATTCTGTCTCTCATACAATGTATCTTGGCTGTCGTTTTCCCTCCCTCTATTCCTCTCAGTTCCTCCCAAACTCTTTTCCCCTTCAGATTATCCATGCCATTTCTGTCTCTCATTAGAAAAGAAACAGGCTTCTAAGAGATAACAATAAAACATAACAAAACAAACCATAATACGTTTAAAAACAAAACTATTATATCAGAGTGCACAAGGTGAACCAACAGCAGAGACAGAGCCCCAAGAAAAAGCACAAGAATCAGAGACCTACTAGTTCATACATTGAGGAGTCTCAAAGAACTACTAAACTGAAAGCTATACTGTACACACAGGGAATTCAGCGTACAGCTGTGCAGGTCCCGTGCTTGCTGCTGCAGTCTCTGTGACTTCCTATGAGCCTTGCTCAGTTGATTTAGAGGGCCTGGTTCTCCTGGTGCCCTCCACTCACTCCAGCTCTTGCTCTTTCCACCTTCTCTTTTGCAGAATGCCCTGAGCTGCAGCACAGTTTTAATAAAACTTCCTCTTTCAAAGGTTTATGGTTTCTACTTACACAAATCCAATTAGTTTTTCAAGTCTTCCCAGACCCCCTGTAAATGAACATTTTCTTAAGAGTTAGATCATAGGTGGGCTGGAGAAATGGCTCAGTGGTTAAGAGCACTAACTGCTCTTCCAGAGGTCCTGAGTTCAATTCCCAGCAACCACATGGTGGCTCACAACACTTTTTAATGGAATATGGATGACCTCTTCTGGTATGTCTGAAGACAGCAACAGTGTATTCACATACATAATTTTTTTAAAAAATAATAATAATTAGAAAAAGACACCATTTGAGAATTCTTATATTTTTGGCTCAAGTTTTTTAATCATTATTTAATGTTTAATATTTACTGCTTTGAAAAATGTCAAATCTTGAAATGTACTTTAATTTACTGTGTTCAAGTTAACACTTTGTTAGAAGTTTTTAAAACTTCTTTAATGTAGTGATTTATTTTAGATTTTTCTTTTATGAAATTGTAAAAGGCAGGATGAGAAAGAATGAGATTTGTATAGTTTCTTCCCAAACATGAACATTAAAAGGAGAATTTTTGTAGGGACTCTATAAATTTCTGCCAGGTTCTTCAGTCAAGCTCCTTTTTAAGAAGAAAAAAAATTATCTTGCTAAGGCATGGGGAAATAGGTTAGACCTGAGTTCGGATCTCCAGCACCTACATAAAATCCAGTTGTAGTGGAGAGCCTCTATTTCCAAGGCTGCAAAGACAGAGAGACAGGAGGATTCCAGGACCCTGCTAGAGAACAAGTCCAGCTGAATCAATGTGTTCAAAATTTAGTCACATGTACCCATGCAAGCACACACAATCACTTTCTTAAAAACATAGTAATCTTACCATACATAGAGACCCATGGGTTCATACATCACAGAGTAGTTTATTTTCTTTATGCATGTTTTATTTTTCTCACAATCTATTTTCCAATACCAACAAGAGTTTGAAACTGCTTGTCTCAGTATCTGTTGCCTGACACAAGAAACCAGCGGTATCTTCAAACCATATCAGTCTGTTGTAAACAAGCACATCTCAACATGAATCTTTATCCTCCAGAACTCCAGTCTCTGTTAATACATCCCAGCAGGAGACAGGCTGGTCAGGGAGTGGCACTTGACATTCCAAGATAGGAAATCAGTTACAGGAACAGCTGAGCCTGAGAGAGCTAAGAGTGGCTCATGTAGGGATTATGGTCTTTCTGGGTTGTCTGTTTGGCAAGAGAAGAGCTAGGGCTGCTTTAGGATACCGGGAAATGCACTCTACCCCTTACAGTGAGATGACTGGGAGACTCAGGCTGAGGAGGCGTAGGAGCCTTCAGATAAGCGATAAAGAGATGAGGACATCAAACACCACTGATGGTAAAAAGGACCAAAGAGAGTCTGCCCACAACAGGATCAACTTGTCCTTTTTCAAGAATAGATCACATTTTAAAAAATTCTCCAGGAAGAGGTTGTTAATGTTTATTTCTCTGGTTGGTGTTAATTCCAGGATCTTGTATATGCTCAGCAAGCACTCTACCAGGGAGCTAACCTCTGGACCCCTATGAGATTACTAAGAAATCCTATAATGAAAAGAACACATGCTAATAAAGCCATGGAGAAATCAGACTTGCAGTAAAAAAAAAACAATGGATAAAGGAACCAGTCAATTTTGTATAGCCAATAAAAAGAATCAGTGCATTAGCAGAAATAGAAAAATAAAAACTTAAGAAGACAGTATATTAGTTCTGAGTGATCAGAAATAAAGTCTACAGGTATACTACTGAGACGACTTGATGGCAGAATCTAGGATGAAGCTGAGCTGCGCATGGCCTGGCTCGGTCCAGAGAAAGCCAGCTCTGCCCCTCAGTCTTCTACACTCTGTCTCTGCTCCACTCTGCACTGGTTCTCCATATCAAAGAAAATTCTACCAGAAACTGACACTAAAGCCTATGGGTCCACACTCAAACATTTTTGAGGACTTAGTTTTCCACCTCAGATTTGATACATCCAAACCACTCCTATGAAATGTCTTCAAAGACATGGTGGTCAGTGGATAAAGTCATAAGTTTACAACAAAGGATCCTCAGAAAGGACCCAAAGTAGGAGAAACGCACATTTGAAAAAAATGGCTGAGTAGGATCAGGAAAAAAGTTCAAGAGAAGTTCTGTCATTACACTCACTATTAGGAGAGTTCAGAGCAGATCAATAATGACAAAAAACCATAATTATAATGCATACTTGGATTCATGTACATTGTAATGTGTGTGCGTGTGTGTGCATGTGTGTGTGTGTGTAGAATTAATAGAAAGGGCCAAATGTTCTAACAGTCTCTTACAATTCTCTTTAAAAATTACTTTCCTATACTTTTGTGTCGGCAAGTCTTTTGTTGTTAGCATCTTCATTCTTTATGTGTCAAAATATTTAAAGATTTATCATTTATTTATTTATTTATTTATTTACTGAAAATTATGCGGATACGTGTATATCTGTGGGTGGGTTTCTCATCATTGCACGTAGGTAGCTACTGTAACCAGAAGAGGGCACAGGATGGCTTGGAGCAGTAGTTACTGGTCGTTGTGAGCCGAGATTCTTGAGATGATCTACTTACTGGTTTATTTATTTCTATTTCTTCCAGTCTCATCACAGTATCTCAGAACTCTTAATTGATTTTGGTTATATGTTTACCTCTTCCCATACATTTTGATCAGCAATTTCCTGGTTTGGTGTTTATCTTATAGCATGTCATTCACATGTAAGATTATTGTAATTTCCAAGACTTTTCCTCTTTAAAAATATTTCTTAATTCCTCAGAAACTTTATTACATTTTTAAACAAACTAAGAGACCTGTACAAAATTCTGCTTCTTTGATTTAGTTTTCACTGAGGTTAATTATGCCCAGTTAAATACATTTTTATGTATGTGCTATATTTATTAGTTCTAAATATACTGCAGTTTGATATGAAAAGAACTATGTACATGTTTTATATTTTCCTTATTTAATTTTTCTGAACATTATTTTACTTTTACTTTTATAGGGAAGTGTACATTTATTTTATGAATGCACCAACAGTGAACTGGTTCTTTGAGAATCATGTGTTGTAATTATCATCTTTTCCTTTAGGGAATCTGAGGAAGTTACTTTGTTCCTAAAGGCTGTTGACTGGTATTTGTCATAGTGAACATCATCTTGGGGACGGATTACAAAGATTGAATAAGGCGATGCTTGGAAGGCACTGACTCTGGACAAGGTAAATGAGGAATGCCTGGTAGATATTCACTCTTACTATTTCTTCAAGCATCTGTTAATTTATAGGGGTCTAAATAATTTTGAAATTTTAATTTTAAGGGGTTTCATAGTTTAAAAAGACAGGAATAAATAAATATATATTGTAAGATAGTATGACTATGTATACATTCTTAAAAAAATGTTCCATGGATATAAGTAAAAGTGATTCTTCTCAGCTTTTACTCTGTATGTAGTTAGTATGTCCAAGCTTTTACTCTGTATGTAATTAACATGTAATTAGCATGTCCAAGTCTACTTACCATCTTTACATTCTTTATATATTTCAGACATTTTCGACATAATTGCTCAGTTGCTGTGATATAAACTAAAGTCCTCTCCTACACTCCTGAATTGTATGGAAAACCCGTGGAATGTGTGAGCTACAATCTTTTTTTTTTTCTTTTCTTAAAATGCTGTAAATATTGCCTCTCTCTCTCTCTCTAGCCCAGTTTTCCAAGTTGTTGAGGGAAACATGTCTACTCTGACTGGTGACTGGTTAATTCCACCCCCTGGTTAGAAGTTGTAGGATTTGCTTTTGTTCCTTGGAGTTCAGGAGTTTTTCCAGGTAATATAGTGTGACATGTGTTGTTGTTAATCTAGGTTGTCAATCAGAAGCCTTTGATCTGAAAACTCAAGTAAGTGAAATACTGTTCCTTCTATTTCTCCTTCTCCGTCTGTTTCTTTGTTCTGAAATGCATATTTGATCTTCTAAATTTTTCTTCTATTACACTTACTTTTTGTTAATTGATACTCTGTTAACTATCAATTATAAGATTGTTTCCATGTTATTTCCATGGTGGAAAATTTCACCAGTATTCACTCTACTTTTCTCAGCCTTTATTCAGTTTTTAAATTAAACACACTGTGATTCTGAAAATGTTTTGTTCTAGTGTGTGTGTGTGTGTGTTTGTGTCAGTGTCCTTGATGTTTGTGTGTATGAGTTCACATGCATGTGTGTGTGTGTGTCTGACACGAGTGTGTGTGTGCATGATGAGTGTGTGTGCATGATATGAGTATGTGTGTGTGTGAGTGTGTATGACATGCGTGTGTGACTGTGCATGCAAATGTGTGTGTGTAAATATATTTAAACTTTCCCCTCAGATCTCACTTATTTCTTAATTCTTCTTTTCTTCATTACTTTGGGGTCTTAAAAAGTTCTGTGTGATAATCGTGACGGTTCTAATTGTCTCAACTTCGCCTATATATTTAATTAAGTCTCAAAATATGAAAACTTCCACTTACTGTTTGTCATTAGCACACTGGGTCCACACAGAACCTTACTTATTTCCTCAGAACTCATTTGTCTTTGCAAGAAAATATGATGGTAGAATGTGAGGAGGTAGAGGGCACAGCAGATACAAATACAGATCTGCTTCCTAAGAGGAGACATTTGCAGGCTGATGGGCCGTGTCTGTTCTCTGGGAGTTTTTATCTTTGAATGCAATTTTTCATAGTTCTGTAATAGCACAAGGGTTTAATCCAACATGGAGGCATAACTTAAAAGTAGGGTATACGGTCAGTATGCAAACATCTCTCCTTTTGTTTGTCATAACTGAGCAAGATACCAGAAGTGTTTATGAGGGTCTGCTAAAGATATCTGCAATTCCTCAGGAATTCACCGAGTTAAGCTACCTCAGGCTTACTAAGGGAGCAGACCACCTCCCTGTGAGCCATTCTGCAAACTTGTGCATGATGGAAATCTGATCTAGTCTTACCTGTTCCACATCCCTGAAACCCGAACCGACCGATTGCAACGTTACAACAAACGTTGTCTGTGTTTACCATTAACCAAACAAATTCCATACCTTACCTAGGCAGAGATCTGAGAAGAGTGGAAAGCAGAAGCACAAATAACACAATGTCTTTCTTCCGTTTTGCTTGATTTGATAAATCTAAAAAAATAAAGGAGGGAGAATGTCGATAATATATTAAGCTACTCCTCAAAGGGTATTTGGCTCTTTTCAAAAACTTCTCTGTGGAAGAAGAATTCTTTCACACTAATAGTATTTTTTTCTTATATGAATCCCCAACATCGAACTACCAGTGTTTGTCAGCTTTCTGTTTTTGTAAAACTGATCTGGAATTGCCTTATAAGAAGACAAGTTTATTTTGGCTCAAAGATTTTCAAGTTTGTGGTCTATGATAGATTCACCTTTGAGGCTTATGGTGAGCCAACACACTATGGTAAGTAGTTCATATTGGAGCAAACCTCTTGCTTCATGTCCAGGAGATTGCCACTAGCTATCCTCCTTTAGAGCATAGACCTAAAGACTACCCACTAGGCCCCACCTTTTAAACTATCCACCATCGTCCAGCAGTCCTAAGGGGGGACTCAGCCTTTAACATGTGGGCCACTGGAGATGTTTAAGATTTGGACTAGATAACTGGCTTATTCCTACTGAATCTAAGAAATACTTAGCACACAGTCGTGATGGTCTGGGCAAAGCTAAACAAGACATAATTTTAAGATTAAAAAAAAAAGATGACCCAGAGAATTTTTGCACAGGAATCTATAACATGATCAGTGCATTGTATAATCTACTGGTATATTTTATAATCATTTTTATTTGAAGCATTTGTCATAAAATTATACTTCAGTAGATGTTTTTTTGGCTACTTCCTTGAAAACAAAAAAACTACACACACAGAAAACCCAAGTTTTAGTCTTTAACCTATGGATTTTCACAGGAATTTAAATGTTTCTAGAAAATTTCTCTGGAGGTTAAGCTCCCTGATAGCGGCTGACTCCTCAGAAACAAGAACCAAAGTACACAATTTTGAAAATTTTTGATGACCTCTGTGGAAGAACACAGTGTTGCGATGGTAGACTGCATATACATGAGTTGAGCTATAAGGTGGCCCAGCTACTATCTTTTTCCTTGAGTGTTACATATTGCCTCATTCATCATCGGTCTTACAACTAACCAAAATTGTAAAATTTTCCAAGTTTCTGCACATACTGGTTTCAAGCTTTCCTTCTTTGATGCTTCTTTGGTGTAATTTCTAACTCCACAACTATTGTTGACAGAGATTAGGACTGTGAACTCCTTTTTGTTTTGCTTGTTTTGTTTTATTTTTCCAATAGGACAAACACTGTATAGGATCAGGACCACAAGGAAACTCCTGTTGCACTTCATCCCTTCCCCAGAAAGGAAAATAATAACAACTAGGGCACTATTTGGATAATGTCTATAAACCTGTTTCCTTGTATTCAACTTAGCATCTTTCCTAATTCCTGTTCAGCAATAGTCAATGAAGAGAATATAAACTATTACCAAGCTTGCAGTTCTCTTATTCAGTATTTTCACTACTGATGCCTATGGACTTTGCTCACATTTTGTTAACTAGCCCAAGAACACTTCATCCTTCTTTTTCTAGAAATCTGCATGTCTCTCAGCATCTCATCCATTATTGCCTAAACTATTAAACTTGCCCCACAGTTTGTAGTTTTGATTCTACAATACATCCTCCTTATAGCACGCCAGGAATCCTACTGTAATAAAATATACATTGCATTATATTTCCTCTTGAAAATCACCCTTACATCCCATCACGTTTAGAACAAGATTCTTTATTTAATTTTGACCTTCTGGTAGTGTGAAGCCACCAGATGATATCATGCATGAACTTGAGGGGAGAAATCACAGGAATGAAAATAGTGCAAAAGTCTTGTTTCCCAGCATCTAAGTATAAACTCTTTCCAAATACTTGGATACTTTTACTCTGCTAGTGTGAGAATACCTGATTGTGGGGATTAGAGAATCTACCTTAGTGCAATAGCTAGAAGAAATAAGGTGAACCTATATTTGAAAGACAAAGTATAATTGGACCACCTATGAGTTTACTACTTTTAGACTTTAAGACAAGAACTATTACACACAGAAGAAAGCATTTCATGATTGTCAATATATTGTTGACCATTATATTTACCAACCACAGCTTCAAAACACATGAAGCAAAAACACCAGAACAGAGAAATAGTCAACCTCACAATCAAAGTTAATGGCTTAAGTTCCTATCACTTAGTAATAACAGTTTTAAATTTTTAAGAAGGAAGATCTAATTGAGCTTTTCATTTACTTTTATTAAACTGACACTGGTAGGATATCACACCTAATTAAAGACAGAATCTTTGTTTTCAAGAGATGAAAAATCCTTCACCATGTTATTATTTCCTGGCAAATAATTTTCAAATTTATTTTCAAAGACTGAAATTTTCAGAATGTTGCCTGTTGTACTGGGATTAAAACAAAAGTAAGTGGTAGCTAGCAATCTAAAAAGACTCGATGTAGTCACAGACTGAGTGATAAGTATTTTACGTGTCAGAGAAGAAAAACAACAGTTAAACTATTTTGAGCACAGCAATGCTGATATATGGATGAAATTTTACTCAGATGAATCATCATAAATCCTAAAATTGCGATTTCAATAGTTACCATGCCTCAAAGTTGAATAACAAAGCAAGACTTGGGGTATGCAAGAAGTTCTGTGGCTCTTTCTTTTTCAACTCTGTGCTTTGAGTATTGTTTTCCAAATTTGTTTCTTCACCCTTTTAGTTAACATACATTCATTATATATAGTAATGGGTTTCATTATGGTACTTTTCTGTGTGTTCATAGTGTAATTAGATCATGTTCTCCTCCTGATATTTTCTTTTATCTTCTTCCTGATCCCTCTTCCCAATAAGCCCCCTTCTACTTTCACATTGATTTCTAGTTTGATGATCCAATGAGCTTCACCAGGGCTTTAGATAGGAATGTCAATGCAGGGTTGTTTATAAGAGCATGTGCATCTTGTTAGTGGCTATGCCACTGAAGAAAATGTCTCTCATAGTCCCTTCAGTTATTATACCATCTATGTATGCATCCCCTGGGAAGATTAGGACCCTAGACACTCTCTACTTCCATGTGGTTGTATAAATAACCAATCTTGGGGAGATCTTACATAGGTAATCATAGCTGCTATGAATTCATGAGGATGCAGCCTGTGTCATGCCCCAAAGTCAATAGATCCTGAGCCTTGGATAGACAGGATACAGATGTTCCATTTGGGGTCTGACAGTCAGTAGACATTTATTATCTATACTTTGACTGGTTATGATTCTCTGCAGTCACCACTGACCACTGAAAATGAAGCTTGCTTGACCAAATTGATACCAACGCTATTCTATGGGCACCAATAGTTAATTAAATGACAGCTTTTCAAGTATATAACATTCATTTAGAAAAACAATAGCAGTAACTTCCCAAGTAAGGCCTATGGTCTTTAAAGCCATGGACTTTAGGTTGAGTTTATAATACCAGATGTGTCTTTCCCTCCTATGGAGTGGCCATCAAATCCAATGAGAAATAAGATAGTTATCCTGATGATAGACTTGTTACAATTTCACCAGTGGTCTCACCTTGCCTCGTTGACCAGAATTGTTGCACACAGGGTCTACAAGCTATTAAGACTGTTGATGAAAGTTCTCCCCAGCAGACCGCATACACTTTCTGGTACTAGTCTTGGAAAGAATCTTCTAAACCAGTTACAGCTTGACTTCTCTATGTTCTATAATCAGAGTATATTACATCTTCTGCAATAGGCTATTACCAGCCAATTTTGATGGGCAACCAATTACAGGGATAATTTTCTTTATTGTTTTGGAAACCTCAAGGGTCTCTCTGACTAATAATCTGTAGAGAAAAAACCCACCCCGATCTATCTTTGTTTGTTTGTTTGTTTTTAATTGCCTCTTAGCTTTCTACTCTTTGTTTTCTGGCACATTTGTTGGTTAACACCTTTCTACAGGTAACTCCCTTGACCCTCATATTTCTTAAACTTCTTTTTTACTGCAATATTCATCCCAGTCAATGTTTCAGCTGTGATGGCTCAGACCAATTAAAATGCCCAGTTATTTCATTTCTAATTGCAAATAGCAAAAAGGGGATGTTTTCTGTATTGTAGTTGTAGATTACCAAGCCTGACTTTAGAGAAAGCATTAGCCTTCTAGGCTTCAATTTTTTTTCATGTCCGCTTTACCAATTTCATTCATTCTTTGCCATATGACTTTTTTATTATTGTGCTTATATTATTTTACATGATTAACTATTACATATAGTGATTCTACCTGACTTATGCCTCTTTATTCTACCACTGCTAGAGCTATATCATAACTCTCAAGTGTTTTGGTCGCTTTCAAAAATTTGTGTATGGGGGATAAAGTCTGCTTTGCCCCTGTGAATTTTTGAACTCTTTTTTCCCAAAACGTTGGTATTATCTTTTGCATGTTCAGGCTGTCATAAGAAACTACCATGGTTCTGGGAGCTTATAAATATTAATTTATTTCTCACAGTTCTGGAGTTTGGGATATCCTGTATCAGAGGATTTTAGGGTCTGGTGAGGGTGTTTCTTTCTCAATCAGGCTGCAAATAAAGGCTACATGATAAAACACAGTATTCAAATTCTCCATAACTTTGAGTGTGAAAACATTAAAGTGACTCCCGGTTCATTGGTTTTATATGTTCAATACTTCAAATTGCTTTACCCAAATCTCTTACACCCTATTAATATATATACATTTACATCTAGATTGTGTATTAGAGAAAATGTGTGATGCTTGATTTTCCAGCCTATTTCACTTACCATCAACAATTCCAAAACGTGAACTTCAAAACAACTAATCATTTAATCAGTCAAGCTAATTAATTCAATTAAAATGTCTCCAAGAAAGGAAATATACATTGGTAATAAATATGTTTAAAGTGTTCAGTATTCTTAGCCATCATGGAAATGAAAATTAAAACTACTTTGAGATTCAATGAAACCCCAGTCAAAATTATTATGAAGGAAACAAAGGCAGTAAAATCTGATGAGGTAGTCACAGGTAGGAGAAGCCTTGCATAGTGATGATAAGAATGTTATTAGTCCAGTCACTGCTCATATAGGTTTGGAAATTCCTCAGCAAAGCTATTATAGAACAACCATATGACCAACTGCTCTCAAGGATTCTAAAGCAGCTTATCAGAGAAATGCTTGCACGTCCACATTTATTTCTTCAGTATTCATAATAGCCAAGATAGGAGCCAAATTTCGTATCTCTTCCCAGAATAGACTGTAAATCTGGTACGCACACATACACAGTAGAAATTTATTCAGCTATAGAAAAGAATGAAATGGGTAGATCTGGAGATCATTATTTTAAGCTCTCGCCCCTCATAAAAGAATCTTCTCATTTTTTGTGTGCAGCAGATTGGAACAAATAGAAATCCACAGCTAGTCAAAATGCAAAGGACAAGTGACTATGGGATGCCCAACCCCGACTGGCATAGCATCTACAATGTAGGCCCTACCCCTAAGGACATGGGGATCAGTGTGGAAGAAGAGCAGAAAGATTTAAGCATCACAGAATCAAGATACCTCATGCTAGATTGTGTCTCCTAAACATTGAACTTACACTCACAAAATCTCAACAATATGCTTGACCTGCATAATGAAAATAGCAGTTGACATGCCAGTGGGAATGGGGAAGTTTCATAAGCCCCCACTTCTAGGTGAAGAGCGATCAGTGACTCATGAGAGAAGATACTTAGTTTTATCCAGGGAGGAGGGACCCCCCATAAGTTATCCAGTCCTAAGTCATCAGCATTAAAGACATGCACAACTAACAACAAGGAACATTAAATGGACTCAATAATTATATATATATATATATATATATATATATATATAATAGAAGAGGTCACAAATTTAACAGAAAGTGGAAGATATGAGTTGGAGGAAATGATATAACTATAGTACTTATATACTAAATTCTCAAATAAAAATAAATGAAACATAGTCAAGTCATTTCAATGAGAATGAATGAATAAATAGGTATGTTTTATAATGTATTAAGACACATAGGACAGATTCAATAAGCAAATTATATCTGTGTGGTAGAGTGAACCACAGTGAGATGATTTCCTTTGATCAATAGAACAAAACAATACAAACATGACAAGCAGTCAACACATTCTTCTTAGAAGAAATATGAATTGTAGAATTAGGTAATGTGCGCATCAGTGAAGGGACTGTAACCAGCATTAAACAAGTATTCTAGAATTGTTTAAAGGAAGGAAACAGGAAAACTCTATTACTATATGCCTTTCCTCAAAAGTAAACAATAGGTATATATTTTTATGAAAATAGATTTTTAAAATTTGTAAGTATTATTCCTAAGTAACAGGTATTGTGAGCTTCATAAAGGTGTGTGAGAGATCCGCTTCATTTAAGTTTGGTGCATAACTGGAGGTTACGATCGGTGCAGACACAGCTAAAAGAATAACCAGCCTTTGGCGAGCCAAGCCCCACACAGGAAAGAATCCTCTATGATCAGTGTCTGATCTCATTTCAGAGCACCAGGCACTGCAGATTACCGGAGAAATGGTTTGTTTTTTTTTTCCCATAAGTCCTATTGCCAGAACTTAAAACGCAAACTGAATTATTAGAACGTCACAGCAGAATCTAGTCACTGTATATTTTGGAAGAAAGAAATACGACAGAGATAGAAAATATAACTGGGGGTGCTCTTTTATCTTGTGACACAGGATATATTGACTGATTTAGATTCTGGCTTTGAAACACAATAGTGGGCCACAATTATAGCCCTGAAAGTTATCTTTGAGGAATTTACAATTTTACTTTTCTCTAGATTGTGAAAGTCACACACGTATTACTATGTCACTATGTGAATACACACCACTACCACCAGCAACCCACCCAACCCCACCCCACCCCAGGCATTCAGAGTTCTGGCCCGGAATATTGCAGAAAAAATACCTGCAAGCAGAAAGTATTCAGACATACACAGCAAAAGCAGCCTGTCTGCGAATATCTGGCATACCATCAACACAATGTGCAAACATGTAAATACACCATTTCGTGCTTCACGGACACTTCTTAGTGTTTATTTACCACAGTCTGTAGTTGCATAAGAAAAACCTGAAGTTTCTGTCTGAAATCCAAAGAGGTTTTGGTGTGGGTTCAGCTAAGAATGGCGTGGGATTTCCATCTTGGTTCCATTTTAATGACGTATGTGCGTGTGTGTGTGTGTGTGTGTGTGTGTGTGTGTGTGTGTGTCCCCAAAGCTCTAAAACGGGAAACATTTCTGGGAAGCAAAGTATTTGGTCAGGAGAATTTGTCTTTCCCTGTCACAATCTTCAGCTACCATTCAGCTAAATGTTGTTTGGAATAATATGGCCCTAATGCCCCTATCTCCTGCTGAATTGCTCAGACGGGTAGGAGATTAGAGTGAAAAAGAGGTGCCGGTATTATCTATGCGAGTGCGCCAGGGTCGTGCTACACTAACAAGACTGCCCCAGCCAGGGTGACAAAACCCAGCTGCCGGTCGCAGGCCCTTCATGTCAGAGGGTTCCACTTACTGTGGGGCTGCTCTTCAGAGAGCCGGAATTCTAAGCAGGTCTCTTCCAGCTCTAAGCAAGACACCAGTTTCATCGGGTTTTGCCCTCATTTTTTTTTTTTTTTTAAGGAAGGGCCTACGTGTGAAACCACTTACCTGTTTAACCTATGAACTTAAAGAAAACATGGATTGCCACTTAAAATACCTAAACTCGGGTTTGCCTTCACTCACTCCTCTCGGTGCCTGACCTAATAAGCCATTTATCACCAAGGCAAAACACCAGGTTTCATTTTATTTTGTTCTTACCGTTCACACGTCTTCAACCATGAGATTTGGTGAGATAAGGTTTTTCCTAAGATTTCAGTTGTTTTATATCTGTCGTGTACGTAGAGATGCCCTGTGCACAGGGAACACGGTGTGCTTGTATTTAAATCTTAAAGAATTGTCTTGGTGAGTTTTTTTCTAGCGTTTAAAGGAATTACGTTTTCCTTTTGAGCGTTGCTTAATATCTATGCATATTTATATTATATTTGTATATGTGATATAAAGACTTTAGCATAGGACCTTGTGAGTGGCTTTCTTTGCTTTTCCTGCCTGTTTCTAGGATGAAGGATTTAGATCAGTAACACACAGAAACTGGCATAGTTGTTTGGCCAGTAGAGGGAGCTAGAGCTATCCAGCAGCTTTACTGAGTACTGCTTTTTTTTAAATAATGTGACTGTTTCTCCATGCTCCACCAATAAAAAGACATTGTACATATCTTTTCCTACAAAAAGTGAAGATTTAAATGCGACTATCCGTACCTCTAAGGAGAATCCGTCAAGAGAAGATTATCAGAGTGGCCTTAGGAAAAGAGAATCGTAGGAAAGACAAATAATGTTTTATATTATCCTCATCTAACTACCACAACTTAGAAAGAGTGTTAAATAAACTTGCATTTACTTAGTGGCAAAATAGGCGTGGAAACACACTTCAGGGATAAGCTCAAAGGAGATCTCAAGGCTTGATCCTGCCTTATAAGAATGGTGTTTCAATGGTTTCGTTGTGTTGATGGACAGCATAGATTCCATCAGTTCACTGAAAGCATTTGCTCAGGGAAGCTAAAAAAAAAAAAAAATGCAACAAAAAGCATTTCAGGTTCCCTATTTTTTCATTTATCAACGTTTGAAATTTTAGTTAAGTGCTTCCAAAACAGAGTCTCCATTTTATATGATGCTTTTAACTTTTCAAAGTATTTTTATATGCACTATCTCGTTTTGAAGCAATACTAATATGGCCTCATTTTGTTAAGGAAGTGACTCTTTAAACTCAAGAACACTCTGGTGTTCTTTAGGCTATAGTCATCTCAGCCAGCATTGTAGAACTTAATGAAAGTAATTGTGATACTAACCCTTCCATGACGAGTATAAAATGTGTCGAGGTGGAAACTTTGTGGAGAGCTACTAAATTATTCTTTCAGCACCCAGAAACCTTTTGCACTTTTATTTCAACAGATCGAAGTTCTATTGAGTTTCTGTGAAATTAAATGCTGTTATAAATTTATTGTTGCCACTACCACTGGGGATTTTGTAGAAAATACTAGGTTTGTGGGTGTGCCCAGATGTGTCCACTAAAGGACACAACTTTTGAA
>NW_021620988.1:6388127-6404027 GCF_004785775.1 Grammomys surdaster | reverse complement strand
AGGGGAGGGGAGAGGAGAGGAGAGGAGAGGAGAGGAGAGGAGAGGAGAGGAGAGGAGAGAAGAGAAGAGAAGAGAAGAGAAGAGAAGAGAAGAGAAGAGAAGAGAAGAGAAGAGAAGAGAAGAAAACCATAGTTATCTTCTGAAACTAAATTATTAGGGAATTTAAGCTTCTAAGATACTTCTGAACTCTATCATTTTATCCATAATTTTCTTCTTTTTCTATTGGTTGTGTGTAACATATCAGTGGGGCTATATATAGTTAACTTATTTTTAAAAAATGGTTTTTTTCAAACTTAGGAAAATGTAACACTAAAAGTTACCTTGTAGTCCCCACCTGCCCAAGGATCAGGTAAGTTTCTGGAATGCTGAGAGTTGTAGTTCTTGAAAAATAGCATAGCTACATGGGAAAATAAGATAGCCATATTGGTTTTTTTTTTTGTTCTTAGAAGCTCCTACATCATGTGTCTGGGGCCACTTGCTGAGAAACCAGGAGTGGTCTTGACCAAAGTACATCCTGGTCAGTATTTAATTAAAGCTTGCTTCAAATTTGGCACAAAAATATGGAACTGGCTTTTCTCTTGGGAATCTCAGGATTAACAAAAAAACTGTGGCAAATAAATGAATTTGTGCTGTTTCCCATGCATCTTTATCACAATAGCAAAGAGGTTATTATTTTGATACATTTTGTTTTTCACACTTTAAATCTATTTTGGGGTTGCACCCCAGTACTTTAAGGTAAGATGCTATGCTGAAGACACCAAATACATTGACTCAGAGGAAGAGAAATAGACCTGACCTGAAGTCGGTCTCCAAGCCCCTTGAGGACTAGCACCCACAGTATCAGAAGGTGTTGTGCAAATTGCCAAGGGAGAAAAGCCGCCAACAATTTTATGCAGCTGTAAAGCTTAGGAGTCACAACAATGACTTATCCAGCAAGATAAGCACTGCAGTGCTATAGAGGCCCATACATCTGGTGGTAAACAACTGTCTATCAGACTTACCTAATCAAGAAGAGGGCACTGGAGGGCACACCTGGCACTGGAAACATAAGTTGGAGAAGTCATAGACCCTACAAGAGAACCCACTACTGCCATTCTCCAAACCAACATAAAATTTAACTGTATTCTATGTAGTTTACGCCCACAGATAAATGTAGCTCTCATCTTTTGACAAAGAAACTTATTTTTGCAGAAAATGAAGACTATCAGAGCTCCACAACTGGTCAATGATTGTGGGGTGCTCAATCACAATTGGTATATCTACAATAAAACCCTTCTACCTAAGGTGCAGGGAACATTGAGAAAGAAGGGGTTGAAAGAATCTAAGAACCAGTGGACAAGACATCTAGATAGTATGTTGTACCTGCGACAGGGATAGCTACGTGTATGAACTCTCAACAATTCACCTGCTCAGCTCAAAAACATAAAAACCATCTTTAAAAGCCTAAAAATGAAGACAAAGAATGAGAAGGTAAGAATGCCAAGTAGAGAAGACTCAAGTTTGCTGAAAGGTATTTTTGGAAATGGGTACCCACAGGATAAAAAGGAATTGAGGCCGGGCCATTGTGGAGACCAAATCAGTACTCTAAGAATAAAGGAATAAAATGTCTAGTGCCCTTGCTGGTGTCACCACCAATAGTCATGCTGTGATTAATGTCAAGGAAGCAGGAACAAAAGTAAATAGCAGATAGGAGGCTGTGTTAGGATGTTAGGTAAAGAACAAAAGAAGCTTCGGGAAGTTCAATTGTTGAAGAAGTGTAAGACTGGAGTAGAGGTATATTTTAGAGACACTCATGGGTAGCCCTCTCTTACATCTTGTTCTTCCACCTTCCTGGCCATAGTAATGACCAGCTGGAAGCTGCATTTCCAAGCTTCCTTTGCAGAGCATTGTCCAGTGGGATACAGATGGAGGTGCTGTGAGGAACATGTAAACCAACCTTCTGAAGACAAATGCCCTGAATTTACTTCTTCATTGTTTCTGGAAAATGTGTTAGATACCACAAATCTTTCCCATTGTCCTTGAGACATAAATAATACTATCTTCATTAAACTCTTACATGAGGAAAAAAACTTACTTTACTTCTATGGTTGTCAGACTTGTATTTGCATTCCCTTTACTTAGAGTAGCTAGCCTTCCATTTTTGCCAATAGAATCTATATGATTTACAGATGGGTCCAATTTAGATATGAGAGAAACATAAGAGTCAAACAAAGATAGTTTTCACATTTTTGAGCTGACCAAGTGAAATTCTTATTTCTGAAAATGTGGAAGTATATGGGAGGAGTGTCTTTGTCAAGAAGATCGAGATTATAATTTTGGTTTCTCTTTATTATAATAATCTTGCCTTTGGAAATAATAATTACACCATTTTCTCTTCTCTTCCCTCTCTCCAACCCCTTTCAAGTGCCTACCCTGTTCCATCTCTGTCAAATTCATGACTTTTTTTTTACCCTTAATCATTCTGATGTAAGTGCATTTATATATTCCTAAATATATTTGATTTCTATTTAAAATTAACAAGTATTAATTGTTCATATTGAAGAGGGTCAATATAGTATTCTAAAGCATGAATATTGAATACATTGATTAAATTAGTCTCTCTGTGATATTAGTCTTTATATTCTATATCACTATAAAATAATATAGTTTATTGTGAACTACAATTTCCTTTCCTTGCTGGATGACAGCAGAACTAATTCCTTCTATCTGAGCTTTGGGACTTGATAATATCCCTCCATTCTATACACTGTTTCTTTGTTCTATGACTCTTTTCTTTGTTGTTCAGTGTGATTTAAGACAAAACCAATTTGTCTATTTTTGCTTTGGCTTGCTTTAAAAATAATCATACAAAAAACATGATTGTCTATTGTTATGTCTTAAATATCTTGCAAACAGTTCCTGTTAATCAGTATTGAACCTTCAGCTTGGTTCTTGTGGTCTCCACATATAGATAGAAGATACCACATTGATCTTCTTCTATATGCTTCGTTTCACTGAATGATTTCCAGTTGTTTCTACTTTGTTTAAGAAGACAGGGTTTCATTCTTCTTTATAGATGAATAATATTCCATCATGTACACAGACTGCACATTCTTCCAATGCATCAATATAGGGAAAATCTACACAGATTTCTTATCTTGGCTACTATGAACAGTTTCATGGAAGGTGTTGTTTGGAATGTCAACTTCATTTTCTTTATTTGTATGCCCAGACATGTGACAGCTTGGTTGTGGGATGCATATATTTCTAGCTTTTTGAGAAAATGCTTTGCAGTAGAGATAAAATTTTACATCCTCACTGACATTGTATAAAACTTCCTTTGTTTGACTCTATATCCTCAAAAACTGTTTTAATAGTAGTTGCCATGGTAACTGGAGTGGGAAGTGCTCTCATTGTAGCTATTGAGAAAACAGACAGGAAGAGATTGTTGATTCCTGTGTCATAGCAGTGCTAAGTGGAGATTTAAACCAAATCAATATAGCTTTTTCCTGCTTTATCAATAACAACAAAATAGGGGTTATTCAAACAACTATGGTGTCCCCCTAAATGTAAAGGACAAGTAGCAACCAACTGCTTCTATTCCAGAGGCAGTCTTTTTATCATATGTATTTCTCCACTCTTTGCATCATTTTGTTGAGATTTAGAACTCCATATACATATATGTACATACATTTGTTTATTTACACTACATATTATATATATGTAAATAGCTAGTACTCAATAAGTACTTATCAGTTAAATGATCATTAAATTGCTCTTAAATCTACAGATACTTTTCCTGTCTGATACTAATTATCTTTATAAAAAATGCATGATGTGCTTCACTGGAAGAAAATAAATAATTTATGAAGCTGCTCCAAGCACAGAGTAACAAGTCTTCTTCTGTACACATCACTCAGAGTTAAAACTAAAATAACTGCTAAAATCAAAATAAATGACCTTGATGTCATTGTTTAGTCAGTTGTTACTATCATTTTTCCCAGCGCAAACACTGGAAGCTGGGTGCTAAGCATTCTCGTCAGCAGCATAGAAGACACTGTATGAACTACTTTAGTGATCCAGTGTTTTATTGGCACCTCTCACAACTGGTACATTTTTACAGATTGTAATTCCCATTGTATCATGAGTACTTTTCCCTGTACCTTGGTCAAGAGAGATTTTTGTGTTATGGGCTGAAAATTAAGCTCAGCATTTCTAAGATATTTGCATAATCTGAAAGTGGAATTTGATGGTACACAGATGTAGCAAGACCAAAAATCACTCTGTATACCTGGCATAATAGTTCTCAATGGAAGAGACCATGAGGCCGTAAGTTGACTAATTTTTCCTTTCTCCCATTTATCTGACTTTTATGTGGTTTGAGGTTATTGTTGATTTTAACTCAAGAAGGAAATAAATTTGTTTTCTTCAGGATGCTCTTGGTTAATGATTTTTCTATCTGATTGAACTTAGATAGACTGTCTACAAGAATTTATATTTATTTGTCTAATGACCTTACATTACAGAAGGACTGCCAGTTTCAGTGAATTGACTTTGGAGTAGAAAACAAAACACAAAAACCAACAACAACAAAACAAACAACACACCGTGCTTAAATATCCCTAGGTATAATGCTTCTGTGAATTATTATCATGAAAGAAGAAAAAAAATGAGTTCTGATAAAACTTTAAAAAATAAATAAACCTTGGAGCCAGCAAGGTAGAAGTGGTGCTTACCTCCAAGACTGATGACCTGATTTTAATACCCAGGCCCCACATAGTAGAAAGAGAACCAACTCCAAGAATGTGTTCTCTGACCTAAACACACACACACACACACACACACACACATAAGTGCAGGCATATAGGCACACACAGTAACATTCACATTCCCCCTCCATAAAAATAACAAATTAAAATGTAATGAAAATTGTTTAATTAAAAACAAACAAACAAACAAACAACCCTTTCTGAGTTCAAGGTTAGCCTGGTCCATAAAAGTGAGTTCCAGGACAGCCAGGGTTACGCAGAGAAACCCTGTCTCAAAAACCAAACCAAAAATAAGTAAATAAGTAAGTAAAATAAATAAATCTGCATTTTAAAAAGTGTTATTCCACTAGAAACAAACTTAGTATAAAATGTCAAGTTTATAATTATCATAGTGTCAGCTGTGGACACTAGATCTGGGTCCAGAGAAGTCAGTGATGGAGAAAGAAGGGACCCCCAAAGGCCATACCACCTTCTCTTCTCTCTTATCACCTGACATGTCCTGGGAAAGAAGGGTCATGGTATTAAGTAGTATCTACTGTTGAGCCCACCAGGCTTTAATGGCTAGTTCAAATCTCAGGAGCACAGGGACAGCCCTGATTAGATTCTTTGGGAATCTAAACAAAACGTGACTTAGTAAATAGGGCAAAGGGATTTATGGGGCAGAGGCAGGCAGGGCTGGTAGGCAAAGGAGGGAGTGACGAGAAGGAACCGAACTACGCAGTGCACTTGTCTGAAACTGTGAAAGAACAACATTTACTAATACAAGTAAGTTCATAATAAAATGATAAATCGAGGATTCAAAAGTCATGGCTACAGATAGCTACGTGAGAGAAAAGATAGTTCCCGTGAAATACAGCCATGCGTGTTACCTTCTGCTCCTTCTTGTCTTGTTGACCAGGAGCTCTCTCTGGCCACCATGCTCTCCATATCTCCTAATTTATAGGTGATGTTATGCTGACAGTTGGGATTTGATCTCAACTCAAACATTTCTTGTTAAAATAGCTCCAGAATGTATCACATATCAATCAAGTAAGTCCTTCACATTCAGGATTACCCAGGGAGATTGGAGTATTACTGCAGACACACTCAGGAGTACGTTTGTGAGGACCACTTGGTTAACTCCCCTAGTGTTAAATCACTAGCAGCACATCACAAGGCTGGAGGGGACCTGTACTGTTCCAAGTAGACCTGCGTGGGTTTGTACATATTTGTCTCTGTACATTATGTTCTCTAAGTATACAAAATCACACAATCAGTCAACTTTAATTGCAGTATATCCAAGATAAAAATCTTATGAACAAATAACTGATAAGGAGAAGGAGAAGTCAGCAAACACTTGTATGAAATTCCAGTATTCTTAGAGGAAAGGAAGCAACCAGATTGAGGCAGAATTACCTGAAGCTATGGGCTCAGGGAATGGAGGAAGTTAATTTGGGATAGTTTACTCAAATAGAAAATGCTTAAGAGAACTGTGGATATGAATACAATTGTGTAACATTTTTGGTTGACTTACACCTGAATAGTGTATATCCATGTTTCTAAACCCCAATGTTCTTTAAAACTATCAGAACAGATTTTTTAATTTTTTTTAAATTTCTTTCTTTTTCCTTCCCAGTTTCCATCTTCAGACAAACTTAATCAGCAAGTTCCAGCTACACGCTAATCATGATTTCTACAGAGATTTTCCAACATATTTCTTCTCTGTGGCCCAGCTTGGGAACCACTGAGCTGGGGATGTTTGGGAAACCTTTATCTTTTTCATTGTTCTCCTGATACTTTGTTTCTTTTTCTTCTTCTATTTTCCTCTTAGCATTTTCACAACGCAGCTAGTATAGTCATTATTTTTCTAGGGCTTATCTCTGGATTGTTCATCTATTTCCTAAAGATAGAGATGATGGTGTTCCCTTAACAGCCTGCCAGGATTTAATGATAGCAGAGAGTTAAAAATAAGTTGAAGTGAATTTTGATCACTGTTCAGTCTAGTGCATCTTGGGATTCCTATTCAAGAGTCACTTAATATCAACCTCTGAATTAGGGAAAAAAATAATAATTGAAAGAAACCTGAGCAGAGTGAAGTTAAGTGTAAAGTGGGCTGTTTACCAAAGGCCACCCAGAAAACTCTCAAAGAACAACAACAAAAAGAAAACCAACAAAAACAACAACAACAAAACCCCCCTTCATCTGAAAATGCTTTTATATTGGGATCTTTGATTTCCTTCTTTCTTTTAGTTGACACTAGAGGGTTGGGCAAGTTGAAATGTGCTTGTGGAATCAAAACATCCAAAGCTGTGGCTTCTGAGAACCCTGAGGTGTGTGGTCAGAAAGCTCAGAGCATATGTGGTCAAAGATTTCTGTGATGAGTACACACTGAGAAGAAGTTAAAACTGAAGATATTCTGAAATATAATTAATACAGCCCTCCTCACACAGCAATGAAGAACATATGCCTGTTTCCTGATAAGTCTGTTCTACACTGAAAATCATGTCACTACAGTTTCCTCATCTGTGCAGCGCCATCAACAAGTAGAAGCTCACTAGCGAATTTCCAGAATTCTGTTTTAAGTCTTTCATTTTGGAGTTTACTGGTGTATATAATTCTAAGAATTTTCATGTGTTTTTTTTCATTAAGCTAACTAGTTCCAAAAATAAGAAAAAGTCTATAGAAGCGCTTTTCACTTTTAACACATAAACTACATCTTTAAAAAGTGTTCATAGTAAATATGATCAAGTCCCTTTAACAGCCTTAAAAAGCATGATTACAACTACAAACTTGTTTGAATGATGATGCAAGTTAAGTAGAAGCAGAAAAATGTCACAAAAAATTAAATATGCCAATTCTAATAGTGCTTTCAAGACTTAAACACTCAACATTATCCTGCAATGTCTGGCCAGACTACACTAAGTTTTCAAAACTCAGGCAAAGGTAGACTAATCATGAGAGTCATTCAAGCAACCACTCCTTTGTTATTTCCAACTTATAACACTGTAAAACTGTAGGTAGAGAGAGGGGAGTAGGGAAAGTAGTGATTTTAAGCATATCGGGACTCTTAGCTTAGGAAATGTAGCATTTCTCTACTTTTTAATTGTTCCTGCATTACTTGTGAATGTGACCACGTGACTCTTTTATGCTATTATGTTGTTAAGCTTCTGATAATGGCGGGGAATGTTTGTTTAGACTGTGTAGCTCTTCACTTTAATTCACTCTGGCTCCAGTGTGACATGTTAAAACTGCTATCAATGGAAAAATCCAAATTTCCCAGAAAGACTTAAAACAACAGCCACCCTGTGAACTGAAATTATCTCCTGTTGAGGCTAATTACCTTAGTTCTCTGAGGAAAAGCCTCTCTGGAACTCTGTTGCCCTAGAGACTTTTTCTCTGTGGTGAATGAAGCCATATATTTGCTAAAGAGTCTACTGTGACTTCTGGTTCTGGCAATGACGAGCACAAAGGCTGGAATGTCACATTGTGCAATCAACAACATAACACATAATATAACTGTCCTGTAGTGATAACGCCTGTATCTAGAGAGTTTTCTTGAGACAAATGTCGTTTCTAAAGGAGGGGGGGAGAGGTTTTAAGACATTGAAAAAGCAACTAGAATTGCTAAATAAAATTTATTAATTTGACGACCCATATAGTTGATAATGTCTATGACTTAACAAATAAATAATTGTTTTTCTTTTTCTTTCTGTTGCTCGAAACATAACTTAACCTAAAAGTTAGTTTACTATGTTCATGATTTCCTGTATAAAATGATAGTCAGGAAGGAAGCTCTGGTTGTAGTGTAAATGGTTCAGTTTACCTTCACATGACAATTAGAACTGGATTTTTCTATACCTATAAAATAGTTTACTTCAGGTCAAATCTAATACTATTTAAATACACATGAAATAGCCAGTTATTTCTGGAACACAGGTATGAGCATCTTTTTGATCTTCATACATCACCATCATGCTGCAAATGACGTATTGCAAATTGAACAAGTAGGATCTGTGCAGTGTAGCCACTCAAAGTTGAAATGTACACAATGCTAAAATATAAGATTGTTTACTTAGGTGTCAAAGTTTAACTCACTCATTTTGCTACCTTCTCTATAATTTGTTTGATAATTAGTACTTATTCTATAAATATCCAGTCTTCTATCCCTTTTCAATACTCAAAATTGTGTGTTTCTTTGCTTGGTTTTTTGTTTGTTCGTTTGTTTTCAAAACAGGGTCTTACTGTGTAGTTTTGGTTGTCCGGGAGCTTACTATGTAGTCCAGACTCGAATTCACAGAGAACCACCTCTCTATTTCTCTAAAGAAAGAGGATTAAAGGTGTGTGTTACTACTCCTGAGTGACCAAAATGCTGTTAATTACTAACTGAGGAAGAACACTGTAACTTTTGGCCTATACTTATGAAATTACAGTAATGTACACAAACTGGAAGTCAACTTGAGTGGGTATTTTCTGGCTAACCTTATTAGCTAGATGATTCAGTGAATGTGCATGTTAATATGTTAGACTAGCATAGTAACAGAAACAAAGACACAAATCACATAAAAAGTAACAAAAATTAAACCAAATCTAAAAGCATTGTATTAGAGAACTCAACAATGATAGGGTTTTTCGGAGGGTGGGGGAGTCTAACACATTAAATCAATGTTTTTGCTATTTTTTATTGCATGAATGTTTATTTTTATTGCATGAATGTTTTGCCTACACGTATGTATATTTACCACACACATGCATCCTATCTACAGAAGTCTGAGAAGGTGTTAAATTTCCTAGAACTGGAGTTATAGGTGGTTGTAAGCAACCATGTGGATGCTATGAACTCAACTCAGGTCCTTTGAAAGAGCAACAAGTGCTTTTAACCACTGAGTCATCTCTTCGGTTCTAGCAATAGCATTCCTCTAGGCAGTCTAATTTGTGTGCGTGTGTGTGTGTGTGTGTGTGTGTGTGTGTGTGTGTGTGAGTGTGTGTATGCGTGCGTGTGCATGTGCGTGTGTGTGAGTGTGTGTATGTGCATGCATGCATGTGTACGTGTATGTGTGTGTGTGTGAGTGTGTGTATGTGCGTGCATGCATGTGTGCGTGTATGTGTGTGTGTGAGTGTGTGTATGTGCGTGCATGCATGTGTGCGTGTATGTGTATGTGTGTGTGTATGTGTGTGTGTATGTGTGTGTGTATGTGTGTGTGTATGTATGTGTGTGGTCCGTGGCTCATGTGGAAGCTTGAGGACAGCTTGTAGGAGTTGTTTCTGTCCTTCCACCATGTAGGCTTTAATATCAGACTCAAGTCATCATGCTCAGTCACAAGTGCCTTTACCACTGAGCTACCGCTTGCTCCCCTATATTCTATTTCAATGACACATGTTAACTGCTATCAGTTTTTGAGATTCGAGAATGTAGTCAAAGCAAAACCAAAGTACATGGTTGTGATAAGGAAAAAAAATTATAAATTTCTCTTGAACAATCCTAGCAATAAATTAAAGTTCCTTGAACAAATTAATGAAAATTTTATATATATATATATATATATATATATATATATATATATACAAATGGTAGAGTAGAGACCCTATAACTGTCTTTCATATTCACTCCTTAAATAAGGAAAGAAATAGCCTATGAATATTTTGTGGTGAAGCCTGTCCCTGTCCCAGTGTTATCCACATCAATAATCATCTTGCACTCTTTCTTCTGCACATATAATGATCACCAGGGTGTGGAGTGCTGTCCCCAGACTCCCTCAAGGGAACTTTTCTTTTACAATGATACTTGCAACTTTCCAACTGAGGTTTTCATAAGAGAGTTAGTTTATCTTACCATTTTCAATAATGAGGCTCTGATGACTGTGGATCCACATCTCCTGACTGTCCAGAGAGCATTTGTCCAAACACCACAAGTGATTTAAATAAAGAATCACCTGCAAAACAACTCCCAACAGTTACTGTGGATATATGTTACTCGAAAGTTTACCGGTTTAAAACAAGCAATGTTTAGATACTGCAAAGTTTCTGTGGGGTCTGAATTCCAAGAATGGCTTAGTTACACATTCTCCATATTCTGTTTCAGAGTTTCTCAGGAAACTGTGGTCAAGATTTCAGCTGCAGCTAAAGTTATCCAAAAGATTGATTGTGACCTGAAAATTCATATTCAGGCAAATTCATACATTACTCAGTAAAAGAGTCTTACAATATGGACCACTTCCTATGACTGTAGAAGTGTCCCTACTAAAGGTCTGGCTCCCACCAATATGATCCAAGAGGAAGAAAGTGGTTTCAATGTTCATTATGACTCAGCAAAGTTGAAGTTCTACAGTCATTTCCATAATAATCCACTGGTTATATATTATATACCTATCAGCTATATTCAAAGCAAGAATAGACTCAACAAGCATGGATACCATAAGGATGTCATTGGGAGCCATTTTAAAAGTTGCTAGAATGACTTCTTCAGTATGGAAGTCGGTTTATTTTTTTGATAGAGTCTCTAAAACATGAGGGGGGGGGGTTGAGAAAACTATTAAAAATCAAAATTTAACTGTCAATTTTGCTACTTTAGTAATTTAAGTAATAGTTTGGTTCTATTTTTTCTATTTCTGAAGTAGTTCCTAGAAGAAAGTATAAGTATATATAGTTTAACTTTCACAGTTGACACAACTCAGCAAACCAAGCAGAAACTATATGTCTTTTATAATTCATGATCTGAAATTTTGACAGGATTTGAAGACTGCTTCCTCTTTCTTCTGTTGTCCAAACAAGTGTCTTTTTCCTATTTAGGAAATTATTTAATCATTAAGAGACAAAATGTGCACAAGCAAAACTGAAATGTTATATTCAATCAATTTCAAACTGGATGTCTGATAATATTCCTATATTCAATCTTTGCTTAATATAAACGTTAACAATGCAAAGTCAAACCCATATCTTCATGTGCATATCATACTGTGACACCATTTTTTGAGCATATACTAATAATCAGGTGCAGAAATGAGATATGTGTAAAAAATTTACAAAACTGCAACTTGGAAAAAACAAAAAATATATATTATCCTTCCATTTTTTTATTTATTTTATTTTATTGCATATTATATTTTGCATATGGCTTTTACATTCGAATCACCCATACAAAACAAATGGCTAGAACTTATTTGTACTCACTTTATGCTAATTGTTTCATTGATTTTTATCAAACAAGCCTTAATAAATTCAGACCAAACTTAAAGAGAGGGGAACTAAATCCTCTTACCAATGACACATGGGAAGCTAAGATTTCATAACCATCATTAGTCTATGAAAGTCATAAATAAAGACTTAAATAATAATTCTCTTACTGAATAGAAGATAATTTTTAATACCATTTAGTGCCCACATCTTTTAAACACCTCTATTGCTTTTCACCTATACTTTAGAATGCTTTAATCCTCCTCCTCTTCCTCCTCCTTCTCTTACCTCTTTTTCTCTTTCCCTGGATTCTCCTCCTCCTGTTCCTCCTCCTCTCAGTCTTCATCCTCCTCTTCCCTCTTTTTCTCTTTCCCTGGATTCCCCTCCTCCTGTTCCTCTCCTCTCTGTCTTCATCCTCCTCTTTCCCTTTTTTTATTCAATATTTTATTTATTTATATTTCAGATGACATCCCCTTTCGCCATTCTCTCCACCCATTAATCCCCTATACCATCCCTCTTCCTCCTTTTGTGCCTTTATGCTGTTTAAATTACATGCAAATATTAAGGTCAGTTCTAGGTTGAGGAACTAGCAATACAATAGATGCAAATAGTCAAGGAACAAGGAAGACAATAAACCCAGATAATCAAAGAACATGCATGACAATAGACAGAGTCCCGAGATCGCTCCTGTGACCACTATTTCTAAGGGCTTATCAGGATGATCAAAATATCTGAGCATACTTCCCTGTCCTAGTCCAAAGTCATTTTCATGCCTGAAGCCTACTTCTTTGTTCTAGCTTAAGATTTAGATTTCTGCCTATAAGTACTTCTTTGTTCTATCCTAAGATTTAGATTCCTGCCTGAAATTTCTTTATTCTAGTCTAGGATTTAAATTTCTTTCTGAAATACTTTGTTCCAGCCCAATGTCAGATTCCTGCCTGCAGTCCATTTCCTTGTCCTTGATAGATTCCTTGGCCAATGATAGATTCCTGCCAGGCAGCTCCAAAAGCTCTCTATATCTCCCCCTTTTTATTGCATAAACCAGATTGAACCTGTCATAGGTCTTTCTGACAAGAAAGCCTTCTTTACCTGTCATGGAATATGCATTATCATAAGCAATGCACTTCTGTCTTAGGTTGGTAAGGCTCTGTTCAGAATCTTACCTGTCCTTGACTTGCCAGCCTGTTAAACTAATAACTCTGACTAGGAGTCCATTATCAGTTTCAAGTCATATACTTTGGCTGTCAGCCTGTTGATGTAGTTAGGGACAAGCTTTAACACAATGGAATGGGCAGAAATAAAAGTATTCCCAGGACTAGAAGGGCTAACCTGATCAAGCTATATATGTCATTCCTGAGTTTTGACTAAAATGGGAATATTGACCTCAGGCCATGGATAATTTTATTGGCATTATCTGCAGCATCAAAGCTCAAATCCTCCCTTTCCTCCTCCTCTTTCCCCCAATCCTCTGTCCCTCCCTCTTCTCCTCCTATTTCCCCTAATCCTCCTTCCCTTTCCTTTTCTTCCTCCTCTTTCTTCTAATCCTTCCTCCCTCTCCTCCCTTCCTCTTTCCCCTGATCTTTCTATTCCTCCTATTGATTTTCTCCCATTCATTGTTGTTGATGCTGAATGTCTTGGTTTTTATGACTTTATTCATTTGTTTGTTTTTGAGACTAATATTCCAATCTGTGCTCATATTTGCAATCCCTTTCCCTCAGTTTTCTGGAGTTTTGACATTGCAGATATGGGACGCAAATCTAATTTCTTTGCTCTATTACCACTTGCTAAAAGTAGTTCCTTAGTTTTACATTTGGATTGATTTTTCAGAAATACTGAATTACTTGGAGTCTTTAGAATCTACAATGCTTCTAATATAGAAAGCAATTTTACTAGATTTCACTGGAATACAAAATTGACAAAATTTTAGTTCTCCAAATCTTATCAAAATTGAATTTCCTTTCTTTGTGTAGTTGCCACCAGTTTCCCAGACTTCTTAGTTTTCTCTTGACATCTCTTCATCTCACTAATTACCTATATACCTCTCTAACTAATTCCCTTTTCTGTCTATAAAGACTTTGCCTTATGCCTGAATATATCTATTTTTCTAAAATTTCAGTATGTTGTCTTCGCAATTACTGTATTAAGTCTTGTTAGATATAAACACCATTTATGGTAACATAATCTAACCATGCTACAGAATTATAAGGATCTCCATAGTAGGTGCCATTTGTTAGACATTTGTTTTCACATTCTTTTTTTTAGAATAGTTCTTAATGAATGGTAGAGAATGAGTATTTTTTAACAGAATCAAATACACTCTGTTTATTTCTTTAATACCCAACTCTAGTGTCTATACATATTTTGGCATGGAAATGATATTCATAGAAATATTTTATATCATTCTTAATTTAAATTTTAAAATATGAAATTATAATTGTTGAAGTAAGTATGTTTTGTTGGAAATAGTGTTCTTAACTAATATATTTATTTTTATTTCATGTGCATTGATGTTTTGATGGCATGGATGTCTGTATGAAGGTGTCAGGACCCATGAAACTGGAGTTAGAGACAGTTGTGAGCTACCATATGGGTACTTGAAATTGAACCCAGGTCCTCTGAAAGAGCAGCCATTACTTATAACCACTGAGGCATCTCTCCAAACCCCAGAAGTATAATGTTTTTGATCCACTGATAAGAGAAAGGATAATATGAATAGTTCAAAATGGCACATCACTTTTACAGCTATGTAGAACCACTTTATAGAGTTTCCCCTTCATACTTCAGATGTACCCAAAAACCAAATGGGTGTGTTATTCCTTCCTTTTCCAGTGTTAGTAAACAAACAAAAATGACTTTTCAATTCACTCTTACTCACAAGTCTGGTAGTCTAACTTGTTTGGTAGTGTTGCAGAAGTATCTTCATATTTTAACAGTTGCACACAGGAGAAGGTTGAAATACTTAACAGAATGCAAAAAAAAATGGAGAAGGAATGAAGTAATAAAAGTATTTAAGGATTCATTTGTTTGTCTTGTTATATATGCATGTGTGTACCTGTGTGTCTGCATGTATACCAGATGTGTACAGGTGTCCTCAGAAGCTAGAAGAAGGTCTGAGAGCACCATGTGATGTTGGGAATTGAACTTTGGTCCTCTGCAAAAACAAGTACTTTCAATTCCTGAGCGACCTTTCTAGCTGCTGGATTAATAAATTTAATAAGCACTTAGATAAGAATGTGTTCATTTTTAAGAAGTCATACAAATAATATTTAAAAGTCAGTTTTTGTAATTCAGTAATTGTCATCTCCCATTTCTTGGCTTACAATTATTTAAGATTATAAATTCTTTGGAAGATAAATCTGTATCAACACTTCTCTTACAACATGTAGAATCTTATCCAAAATTATTTTATATCCAAATACTTTTTTTTCCTTCCAGAAATCAGCAGTGTGCCTTGTTAAGTGAAGCTTCAAAGTTGGAGCATAAATTTTTACTTGATTCATAAATAAATGTGCTAGCTTCCAGATTTCCCCACTGACTGAGTTTATTCTAACTTCGTAATCTGCTTTATTTAACTAAACCACAACTTTGAATCATCAATCTTATGAAAGACAGAAACTGTCATGGAGGAAACAAATGATGTGTCATAATTGTTTTTTATAAAAAATGATGATGTTAACTTTTTATTGTTAGTCATTTTGCTTGTTTATATTTCAAATGTTATCCCCCTTCCTGGTCTCCCCTCCATGAACCTCCCACCCCCCTCCCCTTTGCCTCTAATAGTGTGTTCCCCCATCCAGTCCTGTCTCACCCCTCTAGCATCCCTGCTTTCTAGGGTATCAAGCTTCCACAGTACCAAGAGCCTCCTCTCCCACTGATGTCACAGATGAGGCAGTTCTCTGCTAAAAATGTGGTGGGATCCATAGACCAGCACACACACACACACACACACACAAACACACACACAAAAACACACACACACACACACACACACACACACACACAT
>NW_021620988.1:6339656-6387727 GCF_004785775.1 Grammomys surdaster | reverse complement strand
TTTTACTTGATACATGAATAAATGTGCTAGCTGCCATATTTCCCCATTGACTGAGTTATAATATATGAGTATAGTATATATACATATACTCTTTGGTTGGTGGGATAGTCTCTGGAAGCTCTGAGGGGGCCTGATAGTTGATATTGTTCTTCCTATGGGGTTGCAATTCCCTTCAACTCTTCAGTCCTTTCCCTAACTCTTCCACTGGGGTCCCTGTGCTCAGTCCAATGGTTGTCTGTGAGTATCTACATCTGTCTTAGGCAGGTGCTGGTAGAGCCTCTCAGGATAGCCATATCAAGCTCCTGTCTGCAAGCACATCTTGGCATCAGCAATAGTGTGGGAGTTTGGTTTCTGTGTATGGAACGGATTGCATGATGGGGCAGTCTCTGGACGGTCTTTCCTTCAGCCTCTGCTCCATTTTTGTCCTTTCATTTCCTTTAGACAGGGACAATGCATTAATATCTTCATTTCTTATGAGAACACACAAATTCTAGTTTCAAGAAATTGTATTTTTACAGAGGTAAATCTATATAGTAGCTGTTAGGGCTACAAATACACACAGCACATGAAAGAATGTTTTGTACTATATTCTTGTGTATATGAAAGAGCTTCACAATCATTTGACAAACTTTAGCATCCCCCAAATAAATAATTCACCTCTCTGATTATGTGGATGATCACCAGTAATTCTCTCTCTCTCTCTCTCTCTCTCTCTCTCTCTCTCTCTCTTTCTCACACACACACTGTCTCTCTGTCTCTCTCTATCTCTCTCTGTCTCTGTCTCCTCTGTCTCTGTCTCTCTCTCTCTCTCACACACACACACACACACATACACACATACACGCACACACATAATGTTCTTAAAAATTAAGTATTATTTCTATTACTTTTTTAAGGTCATGCTGGCTATGTCAACTTGACTCAAGCTAGAGTCACTGAAGAGATTGGAACCTTAAGTGAGAAACTGTCTCAGTAAAACTGAGGTACAGGCAAATCTGTAGGTAACTTCCTTAGTTAGTGATTGCTGTGGGAGGGCCCAGACCATTGTGGATGAAGTCATTCCTGGGCAAGTGGTCCTGGGAAAGCCTAGGAAAACTGAATGAACAAGCCATGAGGAGCAGAACAGTAAGCAGCTCTCCTCCATGACCTATGTATCATTTCCTTCCTACAGTTTTCTGTGAGGAAGTGTAAGCCAAATGAACCCAGTCCTCCCCAACTTGCTTTGGTCATGGTGTTTTATCACAGCAATAGTGACCCTAAGACAAGAGTCATTCAAAAAAGTGATAAAGCCATCAGAAAAAAATCAAAACATATTTCTCCAATTAATAGTGATTTGATTACATTATTTATATTCTTTTTGAAAAAAAATAAACCCTTGAGTGAAAATGAGTTACTACTTTGCAATGTAACTTATTTAAACTTCCTTTTAAAGGTTAAAGCTACATTTCTCATCAGGATTTTCTTTACAGAAGCCCCATTTTCTATACTTTCACACTAAGATAGCAATAGCCTTGACATTATGTATAATCAACAGCAGAGGAAAATATCTCCTTCTACGAAAAGAGGGAGAATAGAGATAAGCTTGTAACTCTTTAATACAGTATTGTGAAAACTTATACCCAATATACACCACATTTCTGGGGAAAAAAACATTATCATTCATTGAAAGTTATGAATGTGAACTAAAAATCCTTCAGCTATGACTGGAAGAGTTGACTCTGAATGTCTTCTTACCTCTGACTAAAAATCCAATCGCCAATGTCCTAAATCCAATTAGAATTTTAACAAGGAGTAATATTGATAGGACCCCGAATTGCCACAGGAATCTTGCACATTCCACATCTGTATTTGTCACCAACAAGTGCCATTTATAGCTTCTGTTCAACAGGGAAAGTGAACTACAGGTGCTCTCTGCCACAAAGTTCATGAGCAGTCTTTTCCTATCTCGTTTTTCTACCCTTACCTTTGATGCTGGGCCAATGAGATGGTGGAAGTAAAAGGTAAAGAAAAATAGAGAAAATTCAAAGCATTGGGAAGTTATATGGACCTACCTTTTATATCTGTTCAACTTCTATATAATTGAGGATGATCTTGAATTTGGGATACCCGTATTTCTATGACTCTAATACTAAGATTATAGTCACATGCTACTGTAACCAGGGGAATGTATCTTTTTTCTTTTTTTTGCTTGTTTTGTATTTTGTTTTGTGTTGTGAAACTGGGTCTCACATAGCTCAGGCTAACTTCACACTTGTAATACCACAGATGATCTTGAATTTCTGATCCCTCTGGTCTCCAACTTTTGGATGCTGAGGCTAGAGTTGGGAGATACTATGCCTGTTTTTATATAGTGTTGGAGATCAGTTCCAGAGTTTTGTGCATGCTGAGATATAGAGATAGAGATAGATAGATAGATAGATAGATAGATAGATAGATAGATAGATAGGCAGAGAGATAGAAAGATAAAGAGACAGAGAGATACAGATAGAGATGCAGATAGAGATAGAGACAGAGATAAATATGAACACATGAAGCTTAACAAGAAGGAAAGCCCAAGGGTTGATGCTTCAATCCCACTTAGAAGGGGGAACAAAATAATCACAGGAGACAGAGGAAGAGAGGGACCTTGGTGGAATTGCGGAGGGAAAGGAAAAAGGGGGGTCAGGATCAGATATTTGAGGAGACAGGAGAGAAGCCCAGGGGGCCAGGAAAATGAATAGAATTAAGCAGCAGTGTTGGGTGGGGAATGGGGTGGGGAGCATCTAGAAAGTCCCAGACACCAGGGATGTGGGAGGCTCCCAGGACCCTATGGGGATTACAATAGCCAAAATGCCCAACAGTGGGGTGATAGAACCTGAAGACACCACCTCTAGTAGATAGACACAGCCCCCAGTTGAGGGATGGGGCCACCCACCTATCGCAAAATTTTTAAGCCAGAATTGTTTCTGTCTAAAGGAAATGCAGGTGAAAAAATGGAGCAAAGACTAAAGGAGAGGCCATCCAGAGACTGACTCACCTTGGGATCCATCCCAGGCGCAGACACAAAACCCCAACACGATTGTTGATGCCAAGAGGAACTTGCATGTTTTTTTGTATAAGAACAATGCAACAAGTTATCCTGTCCCTCCTTCCAGACTGAGGTAATTGCATGATCATATCTTGCTGAATACCGAAGATACAGAGATAAATCATTTATAAATCCAAACAAATTTTAATAGAACTGTGTTAAAGGGGAGCTTGCACACATGTCTACTGTTCACTATCACCTCAGATCCTGGAGTTTCCTTGAGCACACAGGATACAGATATACAAATGTTGAAAGGGGAATTTTTCATAAATGTGATATTTATAAAATGTAATTTTTTAAAATTGTTGTATGTCTATGTGGGTTTGTGGACATCAAGTGAAGGTACGTTGAAGCTAGAAGAGTGTGACAAGTCTGGAGCTGATGTTCTAGGCATTGTGGGTAGTGGGAACTGAACTCTACCCCTCCACAAGAGAAGCAAGTGCCCTTAACTGATGAGCCATCTCTATAGCCCCAAAGTTTTTGTTTGTTTGTTTGTTTGTTTTATATTTGCTGACACATTAAATAGATTTGCATTCTATAAGCTTATTCTAAAGACCACCATGCCTCAAACCACCATTCTGTGACAGCTAAGCTATTGACATCACTTCACAATTCCAGGTAGTCCTGAAGAGTATATTGTCTTAAGGATGCTCAACTCACAGATGGTGCTGTTGTTTTCTTTTTTTTTTATTGGATATTTTATTTACATTTCATATGTTATCCCCTTACCCCATCCCCCACCCACCCGGGAACCCCCCATCCCCTTACCCCTCCTCCTTCTTCTCCGTGGATGTAACCCCCACCTACCCCCCCCACTCCCACTTCCCCACCCTCAAAATTCCCACCCCCTGGGGCGTCCAGCCTTCATGAGGTCAAGGATCTATTCTTCCACCTGTGCCCAGCAGGGCCCTCCACTCTTACATATTCAGCTGAAGCCCTGGATCCCTCCATAAGTGCCCCCAGGCTGGTGGTTAGGACCCTGGGAGCTGTGGTTGGTTGGTATTGTTGCTCTCCTCATGGTGCCACAAACCCTTTCAGCTCCTTCAGTCCTCACTCTAACTCCTCCATTGAGAACCTCATGATCAGTTCAATGGCTAGTTGTGAGCATCTGCCTCTGAATATGTCAGACTCTTGAAGGCCTCTGAGGAGACATCCATATCAGGCCCTTATCGGCATGCACTTCCTGACTTCCACATCAGCATCTACCTTTGGTGACTGCACATGGGATGGATACTCAGGTGGAAAGGTCTTCAAATGGCCCCTCCTTCAGTTTCTGTCCCTCACTTTGTCTCCATATTTTCTCCCTTGAGTATTTTGTTGCTCCTTCTAAGAAGAACTGAATCACCCCCACTTGGTCTTCCTTTTTTATGAGCTTCATGTTTTCTTGTGTTTAGGATGCAAAGGGATGAGCTGCCTTGGAGGTCTAAAATAATTAGACTTCTGAAAGCAAAGGAAAGGAAAACCTTGAGATTTGCTTGTGAAAATGTTTAAAGCCCTAGGCTGTGAATTGATGGGGTGTGGTGTGCTGAAGGAAAAAGAAGCTGTGTGGGTAAATTATGAGGCTTTCCCAGCCCAAGTAGCGCTGATTAAGAGTTTATGGTCTACCCACCAAGTGGCCCGATAGAGTCTCTGTGACCCTCACCACACACTTGGTTATTGGCATTTTGGCACCTTTTCTTGCACAGTTGGGGTGGGCATTCCTGACACTGTCAGTGTAATTTCACCAGTACTCGTTAACCTCAGGGCATAAATTTAGCATAATCAAATATCCTTTTGCCACCTGATTCGAATCATCAGGGGACTGAGCCTGTGGCAAAACTAGAAGAAAGCACCAGGTAGCAAAATGCTCCAGGGTTCTATTGTAAGCCTTTTTGGTTTTGAATCTATAACTTGTCATCATTATTTTGTTAGCAGGATGCAAAAAAAAAGAAGAATTTAAAACGTGAATGGTATGATGTAGGAGAAATGTGTTCTTTTTATAAATTGTTTTATTTATTTACATTTCAATTGTTGCCCCTCTCCTGGTCCCCCTTCCAGAGTTCTTCATCCCACACCCCCTTCCCTTAGCCTTTGAGAGATGCCCGACCCCACCCCATCATCTCTCTTCTCTACAGGATTAGGGGCATACTATCCCGTTGGAGACAGGCAAGGCAGTCAGTCCTCTGCTACATCTGTGCTGGGGGGCCTCAGACCAGCCCACCTATGCTCTTTGGTTGGTGGCTTAGTCTCTGTGAGCTCCCAGAGGTCCAACAGGTTAGTTGACACTTTTCTCAGACAGCTACTGGTAGAGCCTCTCAGGGGACATCCATGTTCCTATCCACAGGCACAACATAGCATCATTCATATCTGTCAGGTTTTGGTGCCCATCCATGGAACGCATCCCAGTCACTGGTCAGCCATTCCTTCAGACTCTGCTTCATTTTTTCCCCCTGCATTTCTTTTAGACAGGAACAATTCCGGGTCAAAAAATTTGAAGGTGGGTTGGTGTTCTGATCTCTCTACTGGGGTCCTGTCTATCTACTGGAGGAACTCTTCAAGTTCCCTCTCCCCACTATTGGGCATTTCAGGTAAGATCACCCACTCTGAGTCCTGAGAGCCTCTCCCATCCCAGGTCTCTGGGAATTTCTAGACATTCCCCTCAGTGCTCCACCCCGGGCAGCTGCATATTTTCATTCATTCTCCTTGCCCTCTGAGCTTCTCTCCTGTCTCCCCCACACCTGATCTTGCACTCCTTTCCCCTCGCCCTTCCCTCTTCCACCCAGGTCCCTTATTCCCCCTGCCTACCATGATTATTTTGTTTCCCCTTCTAAGTGGGATTGAAGCATCTTCCCTTGGGCCTTCCTTCTTGTTTAACTTATAAGGGTCTGTGGGGTATATGTGTTCTTTAGTGGAGTGGCTTTGTCTGTAACTCTATGTTATGCTTCCAATGCAGGCATAAATACTTCTGTCAATATTTTGTTCTGTAATTGAAGGAATACCCCATATTACGAGTCATCCCAAGAAAATCTTTGTTAAAGCTTGAATCTGACATATCCCATACAGGCTTGTGTTTTGAACACTTGCTTTCCAGAGCAGATCTGTTTCAGGATGACTGGAGGCCTACCTAGTAGTACCACTGGGGCCCAGGATTTAGGGAGTCATGTTCAGTTCCTGATTCCAAGCTTGCTCTTTGTTTCCTGGTCTATAGTGATGTGAGCAGCGTTAACCACACGCTCCTATCACCATGGACTGAGCTGCCCCATCACTTCACACCACGATGGACTGGGAGTCAAAATAAGTTCTTCCTCCATTAAGAGTTTTTGTTTTGTTTTATTAATGTGCTGCACTCACAGCAGCCTGAAAGCAACCAACACAGCATTCATTATGTTTATTTGCTTATTATGAGAACAACTTTGCTTCAATGCTTCTGGGTCAGCCTGAGAGTCTACTGCATCCTCTTTCTAAGAAGATGGTGGCACAGGGACAATTTCTGGTCCTTTCCATGATCAAGGAACAAGAGGGCTGAGATAAGGGAATCCAATAAAATCTAGGGTGACCTATAAAAGGCCAGATGCTCATCATACTCTTTATCAATGTCCCCCTTTTTCTGTAGCAGTCTTCACCTTTACCTTATCAGATTCAGTAACAGATCAATTATAGACAATTTGTTCACCTCCTATGACCACTGTGGTAACTTTCAGATGCCACTCTGGCCACTTCTCAGGTACAACCTGTAGCCTCCCAAGAAAGTTAAGTGTTAAGACTTCCCTCTGCCTGATTAGAAAATACAGCTGTCATAAGAGAAAAGATGTTCAGTGACAGGAACAAATTGGGATCCAGTTCAAGGGGAGGCCAGGAGCCCTGACATGGTTATTGATGCTGTGATGTGCTTATAAACAGGAAGCTAGCATGTCTGTCTTCTGAGGCCCAACAAGCAGCTGAAAGAGTCAGATGCAGATACACCCAACCAATGGACAGAAGCAAGGGACCCCTGTGGTTGAATTGGGGAGAAGCTGGAAAAAGCTGAGTAGCATGATCCCATGGGATGACCAGCAATCTCAACTGACCTGAACCCCTGAACTCTCTCAGACACTGAGTCAACAACCAGGCAGTATATACCAGCTGATATGAGGCCCCCAACACATATACAGCAGAGGACTGCCTGGTCTGGCCTCAATGAAGAAAGATGCACCTAATCCTAGATAGACTTGAGGCCCCAGGGAGTGGGGAGGTCTGGTGGGGTGAGGGGGGGTGAGGACGTCCTCTTGGAGATATTGGGGGTATTGGGATGAGGAGCAGTCCGAGGGGCAGACTTGGAGGGGTTGAAGTCCAGACTGTAAAAAAAAAAGAATTAATAATTTTTTATAAAATGAAAAAACAAATACAACTATCTTAATTTTGGTATGATCATATTTCAAAGTGGTCCAGGAGTGATCTTTCCGCTGAGATTTGAATGGGGGATAGGAAATACCTTCTTTGTACTTCAGTTCCCATGAAGGATTCAGGAATCCAATCATAGACAAAATAAATTATCCCTTTTTTCCTGTAGTAGTGTGGGTAAATTTGTGAAAACTTTTGTGAGAATAAATTTACTACAGTGATAGTGTATTCAGCGTTCTGTGTAAACCCAGAATCACATGCACGTTTACCCCAGATAACACTTCTTTCCCCAGAATGTTCCAGCTGCCTCATTCTTGCTCCCTGTAGGCAACTGACTTCCTCATGCTTCTTCCTGTGCTCTTTCTCTCTACTTCTAAAGTATAGTAGAGTACAGTAGCACAGGCTGTAAATGAGACCACTAAATATTCGCTTAGTCACAGATATTGTTTCTATAAAGTCCAGGTGTAGAAACCATGATTGGGAATGCCATATGCAAAGCTAGACATGAGATTTATGACTAAGATATAAAAGGAATGCAGATGTCCAGGCTTTCTGTCCTTGTATTTTGTTAAGTCCCCGGATGACTGACAGGTTCATTGTCCCTCCCTCCCTGATGGTGACCCAGCTGGTTCTTAAAGACCTTGAGTTTACACCTTTGCATTGCCTGTCTCCACTCAGGGAATTTCTCACATGCTTTCCTACAACTATGTTGGAGGATATTTGAGACACTCTCTGAGATAACATAATCAGCAGCCAAGGGGCTATCTCTGGGTTCTGATTACTTCTTATTTCTGTGAGTTTCGTGTCTGTCTTATAGAAAGGTTACTCTACCAGCTTTTCAGATTTTACTTCTCCCAGCCTGGTAATCACTTCTAAGCTCCCCTGACAAAGTTCATAGTAAGCTCCCTTGACCTTCATGGCAAACTAGACAACTGTTTGCTCCTCCTATGGTTTTTGTAGTTGTTTTATTTTGCAGTCCTGTGGATCCAACCCATGGCCTTGCATAGGCTAGGTAAGCAAACTACATCTCCAGACTTCCTCCTATGTTTTAATCTCATGATTTATGCTAAACAAACCTAACTATAGTTAATAAACAATCATAGATGTTAAGAATTTAATCTTTAGTCAGGTGGCGCACGCCTTTAATCCCAGCACTTGGGAGGCAGAGGCAGGCAGATTTCTGAGTTCGAGGCCAGCCTAGTCTACAGAATAGAGTATCCAAAGTAACTTACATGACCCAAATCAATGTAAAACACATAAAAGAAGTTTTTTGTTTTCTTCTCCCAGTTATTTTGAATTTTTATGAAAAATAATTTTCTGTAAAATTATTATGATCACACTTTTCTCCTCTCCCAACTCTTCCCAGGTCCTCTTCACCTCCCTAGGAACCTTATTCCACAGACTTTTTTTTTTAAAAGATTTTCTTAAAAACAAGCAAAGAACAACAAAAATAAAATTAAAAAAGAAAAAAAGGAAATTCACACCGGGAGAGACAAAAAAGAAAACAAAAACAAAAATAAAAAAAAAGTCATAAAACATAAAGTCCAAACCAAAATATGCAAGTGAAAGACGAGTAAAATGAAGAAGTGTCAAAACAAAGCAAGATAGGACAAAAGGCTACAAATGCCATTGAGTTCCTTTTGAGTTGGTCATCACTCATGGGCTCTGGCATGAGTGGATAATATACACAGTGAGACTTCATCAGTAGAATCTTAAATAGTAAACATTAGACATCTTTAGGAAAATCTGGCAGTATTTTCCCCTTATAGAAATAATGATAATAACCTCCAAGGGTCCATTCGCATGCCCCAAACTGGTAACAATGTATCAAGCTATGGTAATCCTTGAGCTAAATTTTCCTTTTGTTCCCTAAGAACATCTGAATGCTTCCTGTTTTGATACTCACTCTGTGCTTGCAAGCATCACAAATCCAACAACGGATGAAATCTGCACGGCATGTATACACTCCTAAATTATCACATAATGGTAGCATGGTTGGTACAGTAAAATTGATTTACTTAAGGAATCAGGGACAGCTAGAGCAGAGATCTGAAAGGTGAAAAATGAGGGCTTTATCAGCTAAAGTACTCACCAACAGACTCCCTTGCTTCTTAAGTATAATGCCATCTGTCTGAGTAATGTATTACTGGCTCTTGGTGTTACATTGCCTGCCTGCCTATCCTGTCATAATTAAAAAATCTCTGGGAAACCTAAAAGCTGTTAATGGCCAGCCAAGTGCTTGCCAAATGAAATATGCTCACCAAAATGGATTTTTGAGAATCATTCAATTTATAAGAGTCTAAAGGTGAAGGGGTTATCTCATAGAGGGGTTTAACAGATGATATGGTAGTGATAATTTTCTATGATCAATGTACTTGAATATTCTGCTTTTTAGATAATTCTATTTGAGGAGAATGGTCATGCTTTAAAATAGGGAGTGGAAGTGTTCACACATTCTTTACTTTTATGATAATTTATTTTAATATGTGATAGCATGACTTGATTGCTCACTACAGTGTACATCTGTAATGAACTGTGATTCTAACTCTATGTTTTAAACTTACAAGGCTGGTAAAGCAAGAAAGTAACTTACTTAGTCTACCACATAGCTAGGGAGCAGCTAAGCAAGGCTTTGTCCCTACTGGTAACCCTTCACAAGCCTTTATTTTAGCATAGTGAGAGGCACTAACAGAAACATCTGTCGAATGATGTGTTTTGCGTCTAAATTTCATTACTCATAATATTATGGTATTATATAATCTTTACTTTTACATACACTTAGTTTAATTTTGAAACATGCAAAGTAACTTTTTGTTTCATCATTATTTATGAAGTTAGGATTATCCATGGATTTCATTTTTTATAATTTATAAAAATAATTTCTAACATGCTTTTGCAAATAGATATCTTATATACAGATTTATATGCACTGAAAATGCATTTTTATTAATAAAATATTCATCTAATATGATAAATATATTTAATCACATTAAATATATTTTTGATAATGTTTTCTTATAATATCAAGCTTTTAAAAAGTATATTAATTTTATTAATATAATATTTCTAATATTTTCAAGGATTTTATGCATGCATATACCCTCTAATTCCTTCTCCTAGTTCCTTCCAGATCCATAAACTTCATGTTCCCTTTTTTATTTATAACCACTGAGGCCAGTCAGTGCTGCCTACATATGTATGCATATGAAGCTAGCCACAGAAGCAGGGTCTAACAGGGAGCCACACCCCAGAAGAAAACTCAAACTCCTTTCCCTGGCTGCCATCAGTAGTTAATAGCTTCTCAGCTAGAGGTAAGGACTTAATATATTCTTCTAACTCTGTGTTGTAGCATGAACTGGCTTGTTCTTGTTCAGGTCTTGTGGAGGCAACCACAGCTGCTATGAGTGAGTCCGTAAGTGCTTCTGTCCTGTAATGTCCATGAGATGCTTTATCTCACTCCTCTCTGACCTCTGACTCTTCCAATATTCATTGATCCCTCAGCCTTGCTGAAAGGGTTGTGATGTAGATGTCTATTTATGTCTAACCACACCACATTCTCTGCATTATTACCAGCTATTATTTTCTGTGTTAACCACTGCCCACTATATGTAGAAGCTTCTCGGACAAGGACTTAAGAGCTTTATTAATCTATGGGTAAAAATACATATCTTTAGAAGGTAGTTTTATACTGTGTCCATTTAGCAAAACAGCAGTAGTAATTTCTCCAGTGAGATCTATGAGCTCTTTAGCCATGGGCTCTTGATTGGATTTGTTACACCAGGCATGTTTTCCATCCTGCCGTGTGACTTTATAGTCTATCAGAAAGCAATTGGTTACCTCCATAACATTCATACCACCATTTCACCCACAAACCTATCTTTTCTTTTTTTTCCCAATCTGCTTTTATACCATTTTAATTACATGAAAGTATTAAGGTCAGCTCTAGGTTGAGGAACTGGCAATACAACAGATGCAAACAGTCAAGACAATGGACACAAATAGTCAAAGAACAAGCAAGGCAATAAACATAGTCTTGTGATCACTCCTGTGACCACTATATCTAAGGGCTTATCAGGATGACCAAAATATCTGAGCCTACTTCCCTGGCCTAGGCCAAAGTCATTTTCATGCCTAAAGCCCACTTCTTTCTTCTAGACTAAGATTTAGATTCCTGTCTGAAATCACTCAGGCTGCTCATTACTGTAATTGCAGAGATCCTGGATATGTAAGAGTGATAATGATTTTTCTCCCAGTAGCCTTACATAGCATCATCCAGTACTATGAAAGCTACCCAATAACAAAAAAAACTTCCTAGTCAATACCAGCTTGGGTTTTTTTTTAATTTTCAGTAAACAAACAATGTTGTATCTTTAGAATCTTGCCATCAATATCTAACGAGGTACCAAGAACGATGATAGTTGATAGTAGTTTAACAGCCTATATTATTTTGGGGGTCTCTGAGGTACCAGCAACTTGAAAGTAACTAACATCTGGCACAGAGCTTTTTTATCTGACAACCCATCACTTGCGGGAGGAACAATTCTTCTGTATAGGAAACCACCATATTTTTATACACACATACACACACACACATACACACACACACACAGAGGATAGATAGATAGATAGATAGATAGATAGATAGATAGATAGATAGATACATACATACAGACAGACATACATACAGACAGATAGATACATGCATGCATACATACATACATACATATATACATGCATGTGTGTCTTATAAATTAATCAATTTTCATATGGCTTTTTCAGATATCACCAATATTAGTTATCGTTTCCCATCCTATCCTCTATTCTACCTTCACAACCCCTTTCCCCCAAGATAAATCTCTCTCTTCATTATTTCCCTGTGTTTTCTATCCCAGTTAGTTTATAAATAAACATGATTTCATATGGATTTCATGTGTCTTTCATTTTGGTTGATTCTCCTCTCTCATTCTCCCTGTCCCCTCCCATTTGTCACCAGTACTTCCCCTTCTACTTTATTTGACTACAAAATTTCTATAAACCCTTCTTTTTGTCAAGTCTACATTTCTCATATTTACCTTGCTTAATATAACTTTTCCAATTATATTAATTTTTATCAAATTTCATTATTTCAGTGTTTGTTATAGCTGAATAATATTCCATTTTCTATGTTTAACACATTTTCATTGTCCATTATATGTTGGTAGAAATATATCCTAATTCCATGTCCTTGACACTGTAAAAAGAGACTTTGAAGAATGCTAAAGTGTGATGCTGACAGGAACATTTGGTCTATGTGAAATATAAAAGAATAATAATTGATACCATCATGGAATAACTTGGGCAATTTAGTCTTGAGATGATGAAGTTTGTTCCAAGGAAATAGCAATCTGTGTAGAAGTTTCTCAAAAAAAAGTATAGATAGTACAAACATACAACCCAGCTATAACATTCCATATATATATATATATATGTGTGTGTGTGTGTGTGTGTGTGTGTGTGTGTGTGTACGTATATATATATATATATATATATGCTATTTTAACTGCCCATGATTAGACTCATTTTCGATCCACAAGTGATGAGACATAGATAACGACATTTAATAATTTTTCTTTAGTCACATAACTACTATGTCTCAGTTATATACATCTTGCTCAAGAGTATCATATGACTTGTATCACCACCATTTTATGTTCTTTAAAATATAGAAAATGTTCTGGACATATAGTACACATCCAAGCTGGGTGACTGTCCCACACACCTTTAATCCCAGTACTCAGGAGGCAGAGGAAGGCAGATCTATTGAGTTCAAGGCTAGTCTGCTCTACGAGTGAGTTCGGGACAGCCAGGGCTGCACAGAAAACACATTAACTGCAATGTCTTTTCTGGGAATCACAAAAGGACACTTCAGCATAGAACTGGAGTAGTCAAGCATATGAAACAAAGTCTTTAGCTTAAAATTTTATGGAATAATAAACTTAGTGAATACAATATATATCTCAAATACTCATGAATTTGTGTATGTACATGTAGTCATGTATACATGGGGTTATTATAGGTAAAATTTTCTGTGTTCATATCTATGTATACCAAGGATTGAATACAGACATAGGTAGATATATGATGATGTTAGAAGCACCTGTGCATATTTTAATATATATAACTGTATAGGTAGCAGTCCCAGAATTCAAGACCAGGTCTGTCTGATGTGTTTACATCTGCATTTCCTCAAACAAATAGAAAGAAAGCATAATATTTTTGTTGAATTTTGTGGGCTACAAAGTTGTGTGTGTGTGTGTGTGTGTGTGTGTGTGTGTGTGTGTGTGCTTTCTATTGTTTAAAGAAAAGATATGCCACAGAATATTCCATTCCAAGACTCATTGGTTTGTCTGGATAGAAGATATTTAAAAGATTAAAATTTATGATGAAACTTGTGTATGTAACCAGTTGTAATGCCTTTACTAACATATCTTTCTTTTATTGACAAGACTGCAAGTAAATGATAAGGACTTTTTTATCAATTCTCCTGTGCATCTGTGAAGTGCAGCATCTCCCAATTTTTGTTTTGCTTTGTTTTCTGTCTGTTTGGTCTGTTTGGTTTTAGCAAGACAAGGTTTCTTTGTCTAGCCCTCACTGTCCTGGAATTCACTTTGTATACTAGGCTAGCCTCAAACGTAAGATCTGCAGGTCTCTATCCCCCAAGCAATGGTATTAAAGGTGTGTGCACTGCCACTACCAATGGGCACATTCCCTATATTTAAAGAAAAATAAAGTAAGATGGATACAAGACACCTTAGCAAGATTAATGATATAATCAAGAGGGTTTGTCATCACAGGAGATTCCTCAGCAGCTTTGAACAGAGTCAGTGATCTTACCATATTTGCCAAAGACGCTACATATCTACATCTTCCAGGGCAGATAGGCCTACATGGTTTTTGCTAGATGTATTTTCTATTGATAGCTCATCTCTTCCTATTACCTAGATGCAGAAATAGCTTCAAAAGATTCCCTCAGAAAGAATCAAAGGCAATTCCAGTTGAAGCTCTCTGAAGGAAACATGAAGCAGACACGTTCACCTTCAGGGAACTCTGACACATTCATTTCCTTCAGCCACCCCACTTAAAGTTGTAAGTCTGGCACCACCATGGCGGGAGCCCTAATCAGATACCAAGCTGGTGCTGACTACATCAGAAATGATGTCAGATGAACGGCAGTCCCCCTACCACTGCCTCATTTGGAGCAAACACTGAAACACTTGTTTTTTAGACTACTTTATGACTTGCTTGAAAAATGACTTTGTTCACTCTGGAAGGCCAATAACGTATGAGGTGTTGCCCAGGATTTTAACACTTCTACGGCATGCATGACATTCTTTGTGCACACATAGCTACACAGTGAGAATATCCTCGAACTACTTATAGCACCAATACCTTCTATCGGGGCAGAGACTGCATGGGAACAGCTGTGTTGATCCTTCCCTGTATATAAAATCTGGTAAGAAACCATATTACCAAAAGTACAGGAAGAAATGTTTTCATTTTACACCATATGGTTTGGCTTAGATCGGATTTACACATTTAGAGTTTCTTATTTATTTTTAATGGTGGTCTTTCACCTCAGGTACATGAATGTGCTTTTCACCTCTGCTCTTTGGGGACCGTGCCTGTCAAAGGCTCTGTCGGGTGCAGGTCTGAGAATTCTGTGGCCTCCTATTGGCAGATTCTACCTTCTCCTACCTCCTCATAAGGAAATTGTGTTGTTTTAGGAACAGCAAGAGCAAGCATGACGGCCTTACTGGGATGGCAAGTGGGACACCAAGATCCTCTTTGTGACAAACAAGTAACTCTTTCTCTAGGTTACTATGGAGCTACAGCACAGAGAAACATCCCCTCCTCAGACTGTCCTTCTCTCATGTCCTGCTACTGGATAATCGGGCCCAAGCCTGGTCTCCTTCTGGAAATTATTTGGTAATAAGAACCAGATCTTAGTCGGTGTTGTGAAATGAGGCTGTGACCTTTCACCTTCAGAGACCTTGGTGCAGAACCTTTCTGGAGGTTGGTGGTCTCCATCTAGTCCATAACAGGTATAGTGCCACCAAGTCATATTGCGTTTGTGACCAACTGCACCTTGATCCCAAGGAGGAATTTGTATTTAACCACAGGATCCTTGAGAGGACAAACCATACTCTACACCACTCCCTCCCATCACAGCTGTGTCAGATCCAGGAGATTTCTTACTTCAATCCCAGTGTTTTGTACTATAGCCACTATTTTGTAAAGTTCATGGTAGTCTCATATTCTTGACTGCACCATCACGTGCTTCTTTGTATCTTGTGATCTGCCCAGATTCTAATGCATACTACTGGCTGCCATTCTTTGTACTCATACTTTGAGTTCTGTTTAAGAAGCTTCAGCTGGAACAGATCGCAGGTATATCATGGCAATATATTTTCTGCCTTCTTGTACAACCTTAGAATCAATTTCATTTATCACCCATGTTCTTTGTGTACTTTAGAGGTGCCTAGGCCATCACGGACCATTATACAGCTACTACTCCCTGCATCTGAGAATGGCTTAATGTTTATACTATCATAGCAGATCCAAGATAAAGCTACAGAAACCTGGAAACCTAGGTTCTTCCAATATCTCAGTGGTGCAGCTCCCAGAAACGAATTACATATGACAGCAAATCTCAGTGGCTCTGAGACCTGTGGGAGCCACAGCACTTGGGCTCCAATCGCAGATCTGCCTCCTATTGTTTGTGTGACTCAGGCTGAGGCACTTAACCTCTGGGCATCACATTCTTCTTATCTATGAACTGAGACTGATAAGAGCATCTTAGTTCCAGAGCTGCGACTCAGTGCATTCAAAACGCTCAGAACTGAGTCTGGTACACAGAGTGTTACATAAAGGCTATTATCTCATAAAGAGAAACAACAACAAACTTCCACTAATTTGACAAGCATTTCCAGAAGATCATGTAATAATGGAAGCACTTTATGTAAAAACTAAAAGTAAATTACCTGTATGAGTCCTTGGGAAATTCGAGAGCCAGAGAAGAAGAGTAAACAAAAACAAGACAGCACCATCAGGCAAATTCCATGTTAGAGCAGCCAGCATCATAGACACTTATGCGTATAGAAAAACTGTAGATGGTTGACTATTAGTTCTCTTTTAGATCTCAATTTTTATCCAACAGTAGTGTCTAACATTAAGTATGACTAAGATATCCTTTATTAATTTTATCCCAAAATAATATTCCACAGACTCCCAATGTTTTAAGTAGCTTTCACTCTCAAAATGTACCTGATAGGACTCAAATAATCAAGCAAAAGCAAACGACTAGATAAGTGAAGCATTGACTTCACTACACGTTGGGAAGTGAATAGAACTTGGGAATTTATGAAGATTCTAATCACACTGATGGAGAATTACCTGGATAAGGTGTTGCATTATCTTGGTGGACACAGAATAGAGCATTTATAGGCCAAGCTCAGATAATTTTGTGACCCTGAACAACTAAACTGAGAAAATCCCACTTTAGCATATATATGCAGCTTTCAGTTCTTAGCAGCAGCATAGAATGTACAAAAATGTTCAAGCAACTCATGAGCTCGGTCCTTCTTGGTATATAATCTATCCCTGTAGCATCTTTAGGGTTTTCATTTGCTTGTTTTGAGGAAGCAAAGAACATATACATCCCCAGAGTGAGGTGAAGCACACACCTTATACTGCAATAAACAGGAATTCTAATTCTCATTTAGAGAAAACATTTTGATTTATCTGAAATATAGCTGAAACGTTTCAGATATTAGCACTGAATAATCTTCCACAATAGACAATAGTGAGTTTATGAATTATTTTTAAAGCATCAAATATAAGAAAATGATTATATAACTATGTAATTAAAGGCCTCATTCTATGTAATGCTTAATTTTAAGATTGCTCTTAAGTAATGAATAGAGTATATATCTCCTGCTCAGAAAAGTGTTTATGTAATAAAATTTGTAAAGGTATGAGGCTAAAACACTCATGCTATCTAGAAGTTCACATAAACATTTTCTTGAACATTGAAAAGCCCTTTTAAGGTCGAGAACTTTTGAAAATGTTTTTAGAAATCTGAAAAAAAATCACATGTGTAATTATCATATCCATAACTCAAAGGGCAGCATTTCATATGAAATTCAGGTTCAGGTTGGATTTCCTAAAAATATAAAGCATGAATTCTTTGGGAAATTAGGTTTTTAAAATGTGTGAGATTATCCTGGGGAATATTAGTGTGCTAGAAGGTAAGAATTTTATTTTAGAGAGAATTATGTCAGAGAAGAAAGTTTGTCAGAGAAGACTCAGTTGTGGAGCAAGATGGTGTTCAGATCCCCGTCACCCACATACACAACAAACAGGTTTAAGAGCCAATTTTTATATCTCAGCATCCAGAATGCAGATACAAGGCATCCCTGAGCAAGATGCCGACACGGCCTAGACAAATCTACAGACTCTGAATTCAAGTGACTGACTCTGTCTCAACAAGTAAGGTGATGAGCAATTGAAGAAATGCTCAAAATAAAACTTCGATCTCTACACTCACACACACACACACACTCACACACACACACACACACACACACACACACACACAGAGGAATTGTATCATGTCAGAAGGATAGCAGACAAAATGAACACAAGAAAAATTTAGTAAAAATATAACTGCAGTGAAGGAAGATCCATCATCAATAAATAAATTTATAATGAAACATCTATCCTAGAAAGACTCTACATTGGGTATATTTGTAATTAGGCTATATAGCGTATCCCCAAAGCCTCAATGAATACAGAAAAGGAGTCTTCAATATAATATCTCATATAAACTGTATTTTGGTATAACTAAATAACTAATCTGTGTATTCTTAGTCAATTGACCCTAAAAAAAAAATCAGTGAAACTATTTAGGCTCATTATATAGTGAATCAGGCTGACCTCTGACCTGATCTGATAGATCTTACTGATCTATCTTAACAATAGTGAGAGCTCAATGACCAGATAGATGCCACATGAAAATCTGCAGTACAATTTGAGCGCAAATAATTAGAACTGAATTTAGTGCAATCAGCCTCTAGAACTAAGCAACAGTCCCCTAAATAAACCTAAGAGACGAAAATGACTGGGAGGCAACTGGTCAAATGTAGAATGCAAATTTTTCTAATTGTTCTAACAAGGCTGTGGAATAGATGGACCAAAAAAACCTAACTGCATGCTTCATGGCATTGATACTATTGGGATCCTTGTTGCAACAATCCAGATATAGATAGACAGATTAAAGCCCATCAGGATGCTTTGAATACAGACTGGAAACACGAATACAGCTGATATTTGGCAATTATTCATTTCTTAGGCATGAGGCACGGTAACAAAAGGGTAAGAGTCTTTAGCACATAGCATTTATAGGTAAAATAAAATGATACTTTGGTTTTTTTATTGTTTAGTAATTTCATACATTACATAGCGAAATTTAGTTGCTTTCAAGCTCCGTGCCATTCTGTACTCCCTAACCCTCTCCCAATGTAACCTTTCTTCCCAAGTCCCTCTTTTACTTTCGGTGTGATCCTCTAAGCTTAGAGTTTCTTACCCCTGTATGGGTAGAAAGCTAGTTACTGAAGCAAAGAAGGATGATCGTGGTTTACACTACTGAAGAAAGTTATATCTCAACCTCCAACAACCATTAACTGCCAATGGACCCTTAGAGAGAGATGAGGTCCCATCAGCTTCTTTCCCACAATCTTTTATATGTGTTCCTGAAAACATAGTTTTTAAGAAAAAAGGTATCTAAAGAAAAATTTCTTAGAAAACATTGATCACTAATGTAGTTCAGTGAAGCATATATGAATTACTTTGTGGAATGATTTTTACTTATATTTACTCTGGAAAATCAATTTTTAAAATCAATGCTTAGAATCTGGATAACAGAATAGGTTCCTCATATTTGGATGTCTAAGCATATGAAATAGATTTTTCTGCAAGGTTTTCTCTCTATTTGTATAGTATGACAGTGTGATTTAAAAAAATCACGTCCTTACTATCCATTCTTGAAATTTTGTGTTGTGTATTAATTTATTAGGAAAAAGCATAAAATAAGACATACTTATTTTAGGTGTTTTCTGCCTAATACCCTAGGCAAAAATTGAGTACATATTCTGAATTGTTTTCTTTTAAAATAATGGCAATGAAAATCATGTCAGACAAGCAGTGACACGATTGGAGAAGACACAGAGATGTATAACACACAACACAGAAACACAATAACACAACACAGAAAGGGCATAACATACATCACAGAGACTCAGAACACTTTTCATGAAAAAGCGACTCTGCTGTATTCAAAGTCAGAAGCAGTCACATCTCCATCTCAGAGAAAGAAGGATTTGACAGCACCACCTCCCAATTCAGATTCACAAAGTTCACAGTAGCAACTATTTGCTAAGTTTTCTAGTAAAACATCAGCCTTTTGATGCTTCAGGGTTCTTTTGGATGACAGCTGGATTTGCTACAATCTAGGAAGGGCCGGCTCCAAGCCTCACACAATATTCACTGGAAGACACAGTTTGTTACTGAAATAGTAGCAGGTTGTCAACACTGTCGACTTCTGACTCTGTACACACTCCAATATTGCTATCCATCATGCTGGTATTTGTATTCAAATGCTTATTTGGTGTGAAGAGTGAGAAAGATCCATTTTAAACAGAGAGAATGACAACTGTCACTCCTATGAGGCCTGTAAAAGGCAGGTGACATCTACTGAGTGTTTGAGAACTTGTATGGTTTCTGGCTTGCATGTGACTTCTAAGTATTAGTGAGGAAAATAACTCAAGTGCTTGCTTGGGCTGTTGTATGAGGTTCAATTCAGTTCGTTTCTACCTGTTATTGCCCCAAGTCTACTACCAAGCCAAGGAGTCTAATAATACAAAAAAAAAAACAAAAACAAAAAACCCAACAACTCTGTGTTGTGTGTTATACCTCTCTGTGTCGTCCCACACTCCACATGCCAGGGAAGTGAGAGGATGCCAGGACCCAATGGGGATGGCTTTAGATGAAGTATGCAACAAAGGGGAAATAGAACCTGTAGAGACCACCTCAGTAGATAGGCACGGCCCCCAGTTGAGGGATGGGGCCACCTATGAATCTCAAATTTTACTCCTGTCCAAAGGAAAAACAGGGAAAAAGAATGGAGCAGAGACTGAAGGAAAATCCATCCAAAGATTGCCTCACCTAGAGATCCATCCTGTCTGCAGATACCAAACCCTGACACTATTGCTGATGCCAAGAAGCTCTTGCTGACAGAAATCTGGTATGGCTGTTCCCTGAGAGGTTCTACTAACACCTAACCAATACAGATGCAGATACACACAGCCAACTATCAGACTGATCCTGGGACCCCAATGGAAGAGCTAGGAGAAGGACTGAAGGAGATGAAAGGGTATTGCAACCCCATAGGAAGAACAGTATCAATTAACTGGACCACCCAGAGCTCCCAGAGACTAAACCACCAAACAAAGAGTATACACGGAAGGACCCATGGCTCCCTCCAGCTATACATGTAGCAGAAGATGGACTTATCTGGCATCAGTGGGAGGGGAGGCCATTGGTCCTGTGGAGGCTTGATGCCCCAGTGTAGGAGATGCTAGAGTGGTGAGGCAGGAGTGGGTGGAGGAGTACCCTTATAGAAGGGGAGAGGAGAAAGGGAGGATGGGATGGGGGGAGTTGTGGAGGTGTAACCTGGAAGGGGGATATTATTTGAAATGTAAATTAATAAAACGACTTTTAAAATCCCTAATATTTTGTTCCCAAATCCTTGCTAGCTCATAAGTCGACTAAGGATTGAAATACTAGGTCACAGTCCTGCCCAGCTGAGTAAAGAGCCTCTGGGTCTATACACTGAGAGTCAATTGTGCATCAAAGTAAACTTCAGAAGCTGAGTTCCAGAAGCCCCCACCAGCTGCTGGTCTATTTCTCCTTCTTACCCCACATTCATGGAGTGAATATAGTAAGCAGCATAAAGACTCATAGAAGGATTTTTATTGAAGTCACCCAAAGTAGAGAAGGCTAATTTAAAAATCAACTATGATTTTTAAACAAGGTCTGAAAGTTTCACCTATGAGTCAACACTGCAAGCCTGTAAATAAAATTCGAGTTAATGAAAGTATTCTTTATAAAACCCTATAATTCAATTTAAAAGAAAAATTTTAAATGATACATTAACAACTAGATCCTGAGTCCAATGGCATTGTATATTGGCCTTTCCTAAGGAGTTTTTAAAAAAAAAAACCCACAGCTTTTCATTAAAAGAAAAGACACATGTTAAGGTTGATAATGAACCCATTCAATTATAAAATTGATTATATATGTGTATATATGATCTATATAATAAATATTTTATATTCATGAAAAAATACTTGTGTGTATTTAATCAACAAATGCGTGCATTGACTAGTGTTATATGTATCTTTCTAAATGCATAAAACACTTCAGTAATGCTTGTGTTCAAGGGAATGCTAACCAGCTACACTGCAAAGGTGACTATTTCCCCAGATGTGGAGATGGGAGAAGGTCTAGAATTTTGAAATATAATAATAATAATAACATCAACAACAATAATAATAAACCATGTCTAGGAAGTCTTTTCCCACCAAAGCTGTAGTGTGCTTATTGTTCATCAACAGGCTATTTTTTAACTCTTAGTCAGGTCTATAGACAAGCTGAGATTTGAGGAGGCACACTAATCATACTAATCTTTAAAACATCCTTGCTCTCCTGAAGAGGAAACCAACCCTCGAATGATCTCAGCTACGTTCTTGTGAGCTGCAAGAAATGACTTACAGGAAGGATGCATGAATGAAGCCAGACGTGGCTTCCTACGTCTAGTCCCATGCCAAAGAATCTGAAATGCATCCTGAGGAAAGTAGGTAGAGGGATGATAATTGAAGGATATTAGTTCTGGGAAATACAGTTGCTATGAGTCCCTGAGAGATAACAAAAAGATTATGCAACTGAGAATATAGGAGATAAACTGCAAGTGTTTTCAAAAGATAGCTCCAAGGGCCTTTCACACCCCTCCCGCTACCTCGTTACTTATGATGTTTAGAAAGAAAACAGTGTTGAGATAGAAGATATTATGGCACAGCCTCACACATATAAGAAGCTCTGGAGTGTTTACATTGTTTATGATTCATTGCTATTCCTTTCTCCATGGGAAAATTTCATCTGTGAAACACTCACGTTCTTCCATTGTAAAATAAAGGCTTAAAAATAATACTCATCCATCCTTGTAAAACGACAAGCCAATTTAAACTCAGGGGAAAACAACTTGAAATAAGTCGGGGAAGGGTACCAAGGATCTTTCATTTACTGACTTTTGTCGGCCCACCAGATAAGGACACAGTCCTTCACTTTTATGTCTGCTAATCTCCCATTGACCCTGCTAGCCATGGTACAGCATCCATCACGAAGTAAACAGAAGTATTTTGCTTTCTGATTGCATCCATTGACACTCTTTTTTCTTCCGAAGACAGATTATCTTCTTTTTTCATGGAGTCAATTGATCTCAAGTCAATTTTTATTTCATTCAAAATTTGAAGTCATGCTGTTTGTCAGGGTGAAAAAAAACCTTAAGAGCAAATTTGAGTATGAATGATGTATATAATTTTCATATTGCCCAAATATTTTAGGTATCTGGTTGCTTTTTAGTCAAGCATTTCTGGAGGCAAAACATCAAAACAGCCTTGATGTTTGCAAAAGGATAGCACTTAAATGAGTTGATGCATGCAGTTAAGAATAAGCCAAGGAACAAAACCCTGCAGGCTGGTTTACAGCCCCCAAATATACTGAGCCAGATGTGGGTGTTTTAAAGCATCTCTGATGGGCTAACCTTCTTTGAGAGGTGAAATGAAGCTCTCTTTAAAAGTTTCCTAAGAATCTGCCTCACTTAAGAAACCAATGGCATCTGAAGTGATAACAGAACAGAGTCATTTCAGGCTGGCTGCCCAACTTGACTGAAAACTTAGTGACAGATAAAGCATAAATCAGGGCTCTTATCATTCCCCTTCCTTGCTTGCCAAATGGGGGTTTAGTTTATCAGCGACCTGGAGGCCCACAGACTGCCATCCCCCTTAGAGCTAGCCAGCCTGGTGGAGCTGGCTGGAAGCTAAATGGCTGTTCTAAAACGTGTTCATGTAAACAAGTCGGGGGAAGACTTCCTTGAACTGCCAGTTAGTAAAGCGTCATCCATCTCACTAAACTGTACATTTGATAGGGGCGTATCATCTATATCTACAAAGAAAACAAATAATAAAAAAACAAGTTCCGTGATACAGGCTGGGACCTCTCATGGTGATAAAAGTACTAAGAATTAAATTGCCTGACTCTAACAATGTCTGCACATTCAAAGGAGACTGGGGGGAGGTGGGGAGGAGTAAGAGGTGAAGTGGGTTTTTTTGTTGTTGTTGTTGTTGTTCGTTTTTTGCTTGGGGAAAAAAACATATGGTAGTTACTTTAATTTTCATGCAGCATAATACTAACTGAAGTATGTTTTCATATATTTGAAGTAACAGTTCCAGGAATGTGTTGGAAAGATGTTTCCAAACAAGCTTTTCTCCCCCATCCTTTCATCCAGTTTCCATGCAGTGACAATATGGTATCCCAACCATAGTTTTGAAAACTCACATTCCCATCCAATATTTCTATCTAACATAGGAATTTATTGATACAAGGTGTTGATATTATTGATAGCAAAGTGTTAAGCTTTTTTAAATATGGACACTAGTAGATTTGGTTTTATGTTGTTGTTGCTATTTTGTTTTTAAAGTTCAATACTCCAAGTAGACTCTGGAAGAACGGGTATCCAAGATTTTGGAAATAACTAGTATAACTTCATTTAGAAGGCAAATATGGGACCATGATAAGAGGCCAAATTGTCATGTACTGGCTCTGAAAGTTAAGCGTCATTTCAAAGATGGAAGGAATGGCTGGAAGTCAACTATGTTTGTCATGGTTAAAAATGTTTGAAGGTAAGGTTGATGGTTTAGGAAGAGGATAAGGAGGAGGAGGAGGAGGAGGAGGAGGAAGAAGAGGAGGAAGAAGAGGGGGAGAAATAGGAAGAGGAGGAAAAAATGGGAAGGAGAAGAAGAGGAAGAGGAAAAGGAAGAAGAAACCATATATTTCTAATAGGAAGACCTAGTTAAATTTTCTTTTCCTCAACAAAGCAGTAAGGATAAAATTTATAGTGATGAACTCTACTATACATTCCTCATGTGGCCGAGACACGAGATGCATATAAATGCGTGTTATTTTTGGCTACACCCAGATATTCTACCATGTGCTGTGAAAGTACAACTTCCTCTCTCAGGATTGGCTCACAGCCACTGAAAGTGCAGATGTTTCCATTTTAAAATTAGTACTTGTATATAAAGATACAGAAAACATACCTGTGACCCACTCAAGATATAAGCATATAACTGAACTTAATTCTGTAAAGGTGGAGGAAGGAACATTTTGCCTAAAAATCCCTAATTTCACTCTGGGAGTCATTTCAGATGTGCTTTGAAATGCACTACACATATCAGCCATAAGCTTATCTTGATGGAAAACTTGTATTTTAATGGAATACTTATACTTAGGAAGTTTGGTGTGCTCTTTTGGTTGTCATGCATTAATACAAGTATTGACTATTTTTTCACTGAGTAATTAAAGGCAACAGGAAGAACTTATTTTTAGATACAGATAACTAACACATATCTCTTTGATAAAACATCTGAACTTTATTACACTTAAGGGTAACAAAGTAATCTTTGTTATATAAATAAATGCACTGGACCAGTCTTGGGGATGGATAGGGTGGGGGTGGGGTTTCTGATACTCTTTTGCTCTTTTGTCTAATCAAACTTTAAAAATGCAGACATTTGGTATTTTTACCACTCAGTATATATCTATTCATCAAATAGTTCTGAATAGCTATTGTTTCCTATAGTCCAATACATATTTAAAATATACTTACATACATACAAGAGATTGTAATAATAAAAGTCAATTTTTACATAAAAATGTATGATTTATAATAATAAAAGATGTAATAACATAATACATTTTATATTTTGAGAAGCTTTCAGATTTTGATGTGTTTTAAAGTGTAAATTTTATAAAAGAATGATGCGGTACCATTAAGCTTAGGGAGATTGTCATTAACATCTTAGAGAAAAATCAAAGATGGCTTCAAATAAAGGTTTACTATATTTATAAAACTGGTATCTAGTCCTATCTTGTCCTCAACCTTCAGAGGCTCCCCAAGTATCTGAGGAAGTACTGTATTAGGGTCACTATCTTAAATTGTCTTCTCCAGTCTTACACTTATCTGAGACTTCAGAGGAGACCCTACCTTATTATCACAGCCCTCCAGAGGATAAAAAGCCACAGCCTTTCCTAAGTACCAAAAAAGCCCAACTCTTTTGAAACCATTTAGTTAATCTCTGACCTTTATGCTACAATTTAAGCAAGTCGCATTGGTTCTGTATCAGTTACTTAAGTTCTGTCTTATAATTCTTTTCTACTTTGTGATGAGCAATGCAATCCCTGACTTTCTAGATCTTAAACATCAACTTTCGTTTCTTTTTGCTGGTTTTTATAAAGTGTTCATATTAAGTATCTATGATATGTGAGACATTACCTCTAGTTCACCCACCTTTGTCTTTCCTCCCATTAGTTTTCCTAGACAGTTTCATTCTTACTTTCATGCTATATATATGCACAGGATTTTGTGTATGCAATATTAAATCTAGTAACTACAAGTGAGAGAAAATATGTAATTTTATTTTTTGATACTGACTTAATTCTCTTCCTACAAATATGCCCAGTTTCATCTATTTTTTAAAATGATTTTCCTTTTGTTTATCTATTTTACCCTTTTATTAAACATAGTTTCTTTCCACATACAATATAATCTGAATACAATTTTCCCTCCTTCTGTTCATCTCAGTTCCTCCCCACCTCCTCACCCATCCTGATTCAATCCCTTTCCGTCTATCATTAGAAAGGGACAGGCCTCTAAGAGATAAAAACAAACAGAAACCAATTAAATATAACAGGATAAAATGAAAAGCATCCTACCAAAGTTAGACAAAACAAGCCAACAGAAAAGTAAGAGCCCCTGGAGAAGAAACAAGGATCAGAAAGCCATTCATTTACACATGCAGGCATCCCACAGAAACACTAAACTAAAAGCTAAGGTATACATGTTGAGGGCCAGGCCTGTTCAGCCCTGTGCAGGCCCTGAACTTGCTCTTGTATGGTTGTTGTGCCTGAATGTGTACAACATTCAAGCTTCCCTGTGTTAGGTTCCTCTTTGATCTACAGTACATAGGATGCTTCATTTTCTATCCTGGTCTACCCCCTAAGCCAGACCATGTTCAAAATTCCTTGAGTTTCAATGGAAGAAGTGGAGTTGTGAGTCTCTGTGAGTTCGTATGAGCTTTGCTCAGTTTTTTAAGGGCGCCTTCTACTCCTGGTGACTTCCTGTCCCCTATGTCTCCCACATTGATTCTACCTCATCTTCCTGAGGTATCTGAGTGGGAGCTTCTGGTTTCCTGAGTTCTGAGGGGAAGCATTTGATAGTGATGTCTCATTCTAGCATACCCCATTTTCTGTATCCATTCCTCTGTTGTTGAGCCTGTAGTGAGGATTCCATCACTTACCTAATATAAATATATTATTTTGATTCTCAAGTGAAATGTCAATTTTATTATATTTATTTTCCATTTGTTACTATAACAATTCCACCTTTTCAGTTGAAACCTCAAAGAATTTTGAACATGGTCTGGCTTAGGGGGTAGACCAGGCTAGAAAACTGAAGTATCCTATCTACTGTAAATCAAAGAGGAACCTAACACAGGGAAGCATGAATGTGGGGCACATGCATACATCCAGGCACAACATACATACATACATACAAACTAAAACAAACAAAAAATAACAAACAAAACAAAAAAAAAAGGAAAGGGGAAAATGCCAGAAACCAAAGAATAATTCAAAAGGATCACAGATCTGATATAAACAACCAGTTTCAAGTACTCTATGGGCAGGAGTTTCCTATTTGCAACCATAAGTCCTTCAACAGGGCTTTTCTTTTGAAGTCAAGTGAACTAAACTGCCAGTGATTCCAGCTGAAAGTCTGGATTCTCATTAGATGTTCTACCGAGGCCCACGCAAAACAAAATGCTCACCTTCTTTGACCCAGCTCTTTTCCTCTATTATCAGCTGATTTTAACATCCTCTCTTCTAGCTTCCAAGTTTCTGTGACCTTAATATGACATTTCAGTTGGGTGATTAATCGCTATTACAAGGCGTGTGCTGATTAAACCAGGCCTTGCTGGCAGAGTAACCAGTTACAATGCTCCGATTCAGAGGGATAAGCTTCAGCAGTACACAATTAGATGGAGTAATATCTAATTTGTCAAAGCTCTTGTGGCTTAATTTTCTGCCACAAGACTTGAAAGGCATGGTGGCCAAACAAAAGCTTCCGATTTATTGCTTGTGAGTCTTTGGTAAATTGCCTCTGCCTGTCATCTAATCTCATTTTCGGCATTTTGGGAGACAGCGAGGAGCAACTAGGTTGAAACCTCCTTAAAAATAGGCCCGAGGGTTCCTGATCAAGAACTTTAAAGCTAAGTGGCAAGATATGATTGTCTCTTCAGAGGCAGACAACAACCAATTTGCCCAGCCAGAGCTTTCTTTGCAGGATAATTGCATAAAAAGAGTAAATGTCAGTAAAAGGATGAAAGATTCATGGGGGGAAATAAAAATATATACCAGGTCCTGAAAACATCAAACTGAAACAGACTACTGTTCTATTATGAGAAAAATAGAATAGGAGCAGCTAAAATTTATTTTAAACCAGTTATTGCAATCATAAAATCATAATTATCTTAACCTAACAATAGTTGCTTTTTTTCTCGCATATGTTTTCAAAGCTGGTAGGATTTCTTTTTAATTGGAAAATAGAAGATATAAAATAAGCTTCTCTTTCAATCATAAGCACAACAAACAATTATTCTTCTGTTTGATCAGTAGGAAAAAAAGTGAATTTGAGCATTTTTTGAAGACTAAAATAAAATAATAATTATTTGAGCCTGATAAGTAGATAGAGTAACCATAGACCAAATGAGAAGCCCACAAATAAATTGGGTTACCCAGAGCCCGTTACATGCAACACATTTCCCCTAGATATCATGGAATAGAAAAATTAATAAGACTATCACTCCTTTTCTGAAGTCACAAATGCAGAATTATAATACATGTCCTGAATGAAGCCCAAAGGAAGGTTTAATCTTGTCAGAAACAGCCTACATGGTGAAGGATGGGCTCAGGAAGAGAAGCAATGTCAGTCTGAAGTTCTAACTAGATGGTATCTGAGCCAACTATTGCTGGAAAACTAGAAATCACATCCGCAGGCCTGGGCATTATTAGGTACGAATAAAATATGATACCATGAAAGTATAAGTTGGAATTATTTCATATGTAAGTCAATATTCCATTAAGTCACATTAAGTCACAAATTTCTACTCCCACATCCTTCAGTGATAGTGTGTTCATTAGGGTTTAGATCAAGAGATTTCCCCAACACAATTGTCCAAAAAAGATTGAAGTTTTGTTCTTCTTCATGTAGCAGTCTTGGTGAGAGCCAGAATGATATAGCAGGTAGGTATCTGAGTCCCACAAGGTCACAGACCTTCATATTTATTGCTTGTGAAATAAATCTGGTGTCTTTCATGACTCTTAGGATTAGCTCTTTCTTGAGGTTGAAGCCAACTCACTGGAATCTCATCTGCTTTCCAATGTGTGGGTAAGGTAAGGCAAGAAGGCTCTTTCCTAAGGACAGCTCGGGAAGGGCTTCTTTACCCAACACTAAGAATTTAGCTGGAAGGCTTGTGCCTCAAAGTTCAAAGAATGCTATGGCTAACCAGTAGGCAAGATCAGACACTGAGAGAGTTAGGCAACTTTAGATAGTCGGTATTTGGTATGCTCACTGCAGAACTAAAAATTGAATAATTACATGGACAATTGAAATTTCTCTGTCTCAATATAAAACAAAACTTAATGTGGCTATCAGTGACCTCTTACTTCTTTTTATGAACCAAAAGAATTAAAAAAAATGTTCTATAAAGGTGAAGAAAAACTGGAACTGTCAGAGAAAGACTGTGTTATCACTTGTAACTGTAGCTTCCCTTTAAAAAGTACTGTCTCTTTAGTAAGGGAAGGACTTCTTCACCAGATACAAGAGTCACCTGCTCACTTTTCAACACTGAGGCCCCAGAATAGTCATGTTAGCACCACAGTACTGGACCAGCCATGTTTTCTCATCTTTAACTACAACCCATGTTCATTGCGTGCCCTTGATCCAGCTGTTATGAAATGACTTTCCCAAGGGTGAAAGTATACAACGCACTACATATCCCTAGACTCCAAGTGCTCCTCCTACTGCTTGTAGCAATCCCATTCTCACTGAACAACAAAAAGTTCCCCAGGGCTGGAAAGATTCCTCAGTTCATAAAGTCCTTGACTTACAAGAAGGAGGATCTGAGTTCAATCCTCTAAACCCATGTTTTAAAACGCTCAGTGTTATAACATGGATGTTTGTCATTCCAGAGCCGAGGAGCCAGAGATAGACAAATCCTGGACTTACCAGCCAGACAGCCTAGCTTATTTGGCAAGTTCTAGGACATTTAGAGAGCCTGTCTCAAAAAGAAAAAAAAGTGGATGGTTTTAAGTAAAAGTATATTCTCATTACAAGTGAGGATGCTTTGAAATCTTTTGACGATAAAGACCTTACAAGCAAGCACTGGTAGAGAGTTGGGAACAACTGATGAAGAGGGCTCAGCTACCATGAATGACATCAAAAAACTCTAGGGAACTGTCAGAGAGAAAAAGAAAAAGCAGACGGGTTTCAAAGGTCTGGGGTGGTTGAAGCTTGTCTGAACGGGACCTTTCTTTTGACAGTTCACATCCATCTTAAGCCGAATTATTGTTTATCTTTATTGTGCCAGGTTTCCTTTCGTGTACTGCTGCTTCTCTGGGGTGTCATAGGCCAGTAGTTTGAGTTTTCAATTTTCAAAAGCATTTGGGATGCCAAAACAACAGAATGTAAAGGATAGCCTGCAGCACGGTTTACTTAAGAGGCTTTAATCATAATACTCTGCACAATGTACTGGAAGATCTTCTGACTCAACGGTCTCCTCTCTTTCCCTATAGTATCTAAAGAAAAGCCAAACATCCCTCCCTCTAATTTAAATACACTATAAAACTTTTGGTGGAAGCAGTTTGTACCATTCTGTCTTGTTGAGAATTTTAGTTTCTGTTTTAATCAAATTAGCTTCTAAGAGAGCCCACTGGTACCATGTGACAAACTGAGTCACAGGTAGAAAGCCAAATGCTGTCTTATGACACTTAGCTGTGTTCATTCTGTGGAATTTGGAAAATTCTGTGAATGCTGGTACGTGGCATGGCTCTGCATGCATTCTAGGCCTTCTGCAATCTCAAAAGACTCACAGCAGCCTCTGTTGAGCCTGAGTTGTAAATGCTGGCTTTGATGAATAGATGTCTGATAGAAGTGATCAAAACTTCGTCTGGACCAAAAGGCATAAAGCAAGATCAAACTCCCATAATTCAAGCGTGACAAAGAAACCATTGCAAAAGAGATGCACCATCATCATGCCAGACACCAAATGAGTTATTGCTCTCCTGCCCTGTCTTACCACAGTTGCCTCCCACTTGGCCACACATGGCAAGCTTTCATCTAAGCTCAACGGCAAACCCTCAGTCTTATCAGTGGATCTTCATTCCCTGGAACTGAAGCACAGTGGAGTACATATTTCCAGTGCAAAGGGATTGACATCATTATTATTTTTAATTAATCAGTTACCAGTTTACATTTTCCTCCCATTGCTCTCCTTTTCCTCTCCCACTGTCAGTCCCCGACACACACACACAAACACACACAAACACACACACAAACACACACACAAACACACCCATGAACACACACACACACACACACATTAGTTCACTGTATTTAGTGAAAAAGAGATTGGTTGTAAGTACGGAACAGGAGATTCCATGATAATTCAGCTTGCTTTTTTTTTTTTTTTTTTTTTTGGTTTTTCGAGACAGGGTTTCTCTGTGTAGCCCTGGCTGTCCTGGAACTCACTCTGTAGACCAGGCTGGCCTCGAACTCAGAAATCTCTCTGCCTCTGCCTCCCAAGTGCTGGGATTAAAGGTGAGTACCACCACCGCCCAACTTCAGCTTGCTTTCTTAAATGTCACAATACTTTTGTGATCACTGAAAGGGTTAAGGTGAGTGCTGGTGACACTGTCATACTGAGATCTTAAACTTCCTTGTGACAAGTTGGCCTTCAAGAAAGAAAGAGCAGGGTGTTTTCTTGAGTGGCCTGTTCAAATGGAATAAAAAATCTCATTTATTTTATCAAGGAAAATGAAACAATACATTTGAAATGCTGATAAGTTAATAAATATAAATAAAATAATAATCTTAAGTATAGTTTATCAAGGCTGTTCAAGGAATTAATTTTGCTATACACAAAATTGCTTTGTGTTCAGTTTTTAGTGTAAATTTTTAGACACACTCTTCTTTAAGGATTGTGCATTTTTGCATGCATAACTTGACAAAAATGTTTCCAGAGACTTCAGGGAGAGTGATGGTAAGCATGTTACAATCTCTTCAGAGGTCATTTTAAATTTAAAAGACATGTTTCCCACACATATACATTCTTCAACTTGCAAGAACTAGCTTCCTGTTGTAATCAATACAGATTACTCTCAGACTTAAAAAAAAATCAGACAAATATTTTAAATTGTTGAACTTTCTGGGTACATGTATCTTCTGCTGTAAGTTTATTTACTTTATAGAGTTTCCCTTCTTTATTACTTCAAGGCCTGTTTAATATCAATGACCAAATCACTGCAGGAGCAACGACATCACCTACTTGAGGCAGAATCATTGAAGCAAGAAAATGCTTGTTCAAAGATCCAGGAGAGGTGCCAGATGATTTCTCATTTTTGCTCACTCTAAGACTCACAAAAAAACTGACACTGTTGTTAGCTATAGCACACCAATTGAATACCCAATATCAGTTTGCCCTGAAAGCATACATAGAAGTAATAGTATATGGACTGAACAGCTTATATTTAGGAATATGTATCTATACACATATATCCATAAAAACAATTAGTGAAGAAAAGAGGCTGTGAACTTAAAGGAAATGGGGAGGGGCATAGAGAAGGGTTTGGAGGAAGAAGCAGGAAAAAAGAAATATAATTATGCTATAATCTCAAAGGAAAATTTAAAAAGAAGAAAAAATCTGCTAAAAATTGTCATACATTTTATATATTTACAACCATTTGAAAAACTATATGCTTATAATAATAATTTTAAAAATAAATTTATTTATTCATATTTTTACCCTTATTTTATTCCATGGTTTATCTACTTGGTAAGTTTGCTATCTTACTTATACCCATAATGGTTGGTTCTGCAGTCAAACCATATATCTCATTGAGTATTTTAGTCTTCACACAAGATAAAATTACTATGCACTTTTTTGTTGTTGTTTGCTTCTTTTTCTTATAAAGTAAATCATTTAATTGGGGCTGCCTTACAGTTTCAGGGGTTCAGTCCATTATCTTCATGGCAGGAAGTATGGTAGCTTGCAAGCAGACAACAAGGTGCTGAAGAAGGAGCTGAGAACTCTACCTCTTGATCTGAAGGCAGCTGAAGGAGACTGTGCGCCACACTGAACATAGCTTGAGCGTAAGAGACCTCAAAGCCTAACTCCACAGTCACACACTTTCTCCAGCAAGGCTACAGCTCCTCATAGTGCCACTTCCTATGGCCACACTATACATTTGTTTTAATGTCAGGAACACTCACCAGTGAATGCCCCATCTTGCAACTTTTTATGGCACTTGAGTTGAAGATTTACAATTCCTTAAGAGAAAGATATTTGATCATCAAAATTAGGAAGCCAAATGGGAGAAATTTGAGAGAGGTTGGAGGAAATGTCATACCTGTTCCTGTTAGCCTGTGACCAATGCAGAGAATAACAGATTAGACAAACATTTACATTATAAAGAAGATAGTAGAAGGCCAAAGGCACAGAAGAGATCCACAATGACTAACAAACAACAGTCTTAATTAGGCATCATAAAATAAAAGTGATTATACTTAATTAGATCCTCATACTGCAAATAGAGTTGGTATAAGCCACTTATTTTGTTTTGTAACTAAAGATTGTATGTTCACTGTGGGCTTAGCCCTTTGCTGTGTTTTAGCTTTTTTGCTGCTTGACAGGTCTTGGAAAGTAATCCAGAGCATTTTTTGACCGCTTTGAGCACATAAAAATCTGATTACAAATTTATGCTAGTGTCACCAAATATATCCAAAAGAAAGCACATAGGCACATATCTTATTATCTTGTTTCTTTTGTTAATTATTTATTTTATGTATATGAGTGCTCTATCTGCACACCTTCATGCCAGAAGAGGGCATTAGATCCCACTAGAGGTGGTTGTGAGCTACTATGTGGCTGCTGGGAATTTAACTCTGGACCTTTGGAAGAACAAAGTGCACTCTTAGCCACTGAGCCATCTCTCCAGCCCTATTATCTTGTTTCATTGATGAAGAAACCCATAGAATTTAGTTTATAAAGGACAAATCATTAAAAAGTAGGGTTCACTAATGAGAGAAGTCAAATCTGCTACGTTGTTTTCCATCACTATAACAAATTGTTGAGATTAATCAATTCATCAAGAGAAAAGGTTTATTTTGGATTACAGTTTTGGAGACTTATATCCATGATTAATTGGTTCAGTTACCCTGGCTTGAGGAGAAGCATGTAGCACAGAAGAACTATTCATGAAGCAAAAGAGAAATGGAGGAAAGCACTGAGATCCCATGACTGCCTTGGATGATGTACCCCCAGTGATCTTTGTTCTCTTCAACACAGGACTACCTCTGAAAGGTTCCAACATCTCTCGATAGGCCCAAGCTGTGGTAGAAGCTAACCATGAGACTTTAGAGAATATTCTAGATCCAGTCCAGTACCTGCTTAGTGTTAATTAAATAACAAAAATTTAAAATAAGTCAAAGTTCGAAGTTTGTTAACATATCCTAAATCATCCTAGTTGATTATAAATTCTATCTCTGGATCAAAACAGGATTCTTACTCGTTTTCATGCTGGATTGTGGAGTAAAATAACCAGGTGTTTGTTTAGTATTCAGATGATCTACATGAGATCATTAGCTCATTTCAGGATTCACAGGGTCTAATTACAGTAGGAGCTGATGGAAAAGAACAACTGGTTAAATGGCCAATTCCAAACAGGGAGATAAACATATAATACAGACAAGGCATGCTGGGTTGCATAATATTTTTTTAGACATTTGGATTTTCGTGAAACAGGAAAAGAGCAACCAATATACATATAACACATTACATGCTAACTCAGAGCAACCATAGAAGTAAGTCTGTTCTCGTTAATGGATGAAGAAACTGAGATTTTGTAAAAAGACACAAATTATGTGTCAACAAAAGAGCTAGATTCAACATATGCCTATAACTTGGGAAAATGATGCAGGAAACCTGCCTTGAGTTAAAAATCTGTCTAAGGCTGAATAGGAAACATCAGGTCATCCTGTCTCAAAAAATAAAGAACAAAAATAACCAAAAGTAGTGATTTGCTAGGGTTTGAACATGGTGTTCTGGCTAAGTGTTCTTACATCATTACTGAGAACACTGAGTCTATCAATACGAAGAGAGAAAATGACCAAGAGAAAGTAATCAGTGTGTGTTCTCTTGGGGAAGTCACTAGTGTAGAGTATCAGAAGCATGGAGTTCTAGAAAAGACAAAAGAGAAACAGAGTGCTGTGTCATGTGGGTTGAACTCATACAGAATGCTCTGTTTAGGAGACTGCCCCTGATGCTGAAAAGTAGAAAATAAAATTCAGTTTTTTAAGTTTCCAGGTATTTTGTTTTAGATGAAATGTGCTTTTTCTTCCAGGATATACATTATAAAATTCTTTTATATCTCAGAAAGCAAAGTTTCAATAGGGCAAGTTGATTTGTTCATGATCACATTAGATATTGAAAACCCTAGCCAGCACGTTGGTGTCATGTCTTTCTTAGCTGAGTCTCTTTTTACACTGCTGAGTGTCTACATTGTTATATAATGAAAGCTGAAACCGCCTTTGTCAATTTCTGTCTCTTACTAGCCTAGGTAATATCAGATTATCACTAATATATTTAAAATGATTAATATAATTAAAACATATTGCTCTTTTATATCCACCTAATCACAGAACATCTGGTAATTACCAATAAAATTAACTAATTATTTATATTTATTACCTTTTCACCTCACAACAAAAAAATATAATATTCAGCTCCCTTATCTTGAAACTGTAGAATTGTTTAATCAATGTTTTAAAAATACCTTCATTTCCATGAATCTGCTGTTATAGTACATCCGGGTAAAACCATTGTCACAAGTTTGGTTTTTAGCAGAGAATAAGAGGAATGCTTCAGAAAATAAGAAAACAACATGTTTTCCTCCATAAGACTCTAATCTGTGCTTCCATATTTTCCTTCTGGTAACCTTCAGCTTTCATCTGAGTCAACATTTAACTCTTAGTTACTGTTCATCTTATCTCTACAAGTTTCCTTAAAAAAAAAAAAAACAGAGTCACATGTGCATTAAAGGTAGAGCTACTTTTGAATGGAAATACAAAGGGGATGTGTTCTGTTCTCATAAACTACATGGCTCACTCTATCAATAGGAGAAAGGTGAAAATAAGACCACCATACACATTTAAACTCTAAAGAGTAGTTTTATAAAACAATTTTTATTTAAAGTCTGTCTTGAAATATTCTTCCCTATCTCATCTTTCCTGAGAAGGCTGCTGCTCAAATACAGTGACCAGAGCAATGCGTGCCTTAATGACTTGTGCAGCTCTGGAGAGCATACACGCTTACATAGAGTAGGAATCTCTGGAGTCCAAGAAGCCAGGGTAACATTCCTAAGATGTGCCAGACAGATATGATGCCTAAAGCAGAAGGCCACAAACATTTGTCTTGTGTCCCTCTCTATGTCAGACAACAGAACCCAGAAGAACTAGCTACCCCAACCACCATGTCTCAATAACTGTGATTCTCTTTCCATCTCCACTACATCCTTCTTAATCCCACTGTAAGATTTGCTCGAGGGCCGTCATTCACAGATGCAAACTTGAAGAAGGCAGCCATTATAAATGCAGTCTTGGGCGTGGTGGAGCATATCTTTAATCTCAGCATTTGGGTGGCAGAGAAAGACAGACACAAACACACACACAATCAAACACACACACATACCCCGTTTCATCTTTATAGACATTTTATATTTATATGAAGTCTATAGCTTCAGATTTAAGGGACAACTGAAAAAGAAAATCTATGCTTATTTCTTCTTGAAATGTTAGTCTTAATATCATACAGGGCAGAGAGTCACAGAACTGAAACTTGAAATAATTAATTGTGAAAAGAGACTCATTCATTACTTTCAGAGAAGAAGACCTTAAAGCTAAAACATTCAATTCTTGGGTTCTTTCCAAAGGCTCTGCTCAGTTGTTTTGAAGTTACAGGGGGAAAGAAATGTACTTTTCCTATCATACCCATTGAAATTTTTAAACAGAAATAATTCAAAGATTTTTAAACAGTAAGACTTCAGCTGTCTGTAGTTAATCCATTGTGGAGAAGAATCTGTAGGAGAAAAAACAAACAAACTATGAAAAATAAACTTGGAGTATGATCATCGTTTAAACCCTGAAATCAAACTAAATTTTCCTAAGTTTCTGCTTGCCCTATCAAAGTTTAGTTTATTTTAAGCTAAATGAGAAAATAGGTAACTTTATTGTTCTCTTATATAGTCCTTTTAGTCTCTTTTAAAGTCTTTCAAAACTATCATATTTAGGACCTAATAAAAAGGAGTCAGGTCCCCATGACTTTCTGTTCATAAAAGATTAAGTTAATTATTCTACTGCTTCAGGCTTTTAGAGACATTTTTCCTAAGATTGCACAAAGTAAAATTAACATGTGAACTTTCCATTATGTAAAATCCAAATTAAACTCTTAAACAGTCAAGAATATATATGTACATGTGTGAAATTGTCATGAAAAATGTGATTAATACAAAAATGCATAATCTAGAGAGGAAAACCACATGACATAGTAACACAGAGATGTATGTTTAGCTTTGTAGAAGTAATAGCCTCTTGAATTTGGGAGAACATGGAAAAATCTCTGGATTTGAATATATTAATGTATACTATACAGACACATATATCTCAAAGGCCATGATTATATTTAAAAAGTGTAGGAAATACCTTGAAGATGGTACATATTTTGTACTTATCAGCTCTCTTCCCCTTTATTTAAAGCAAATAAAGATTGTATTACCTATGACAGTATTTCTTTACTGAACTTCCAATGTATTTACCCATATCTTGTGTACAGCCATTGTAATCTTGTTCATAAAATGTTCTTCTTACTAGGGACTAAAGCTTTACTAAAAATCTGAAAAGCCTACCTCATCCTGTTCTCACTCACATCATTTTTTTATTTCTGTGAGTAAAGATCACCTTATATACATATGTTAATCTTAAAAATTCATTAACGGGTTTTTTTTTCATAACACATGTTCCTGGATATCACATGATATAAGATATTCTCACTATTCAAACCACACAGCATTGTTGGTGGACCTAATAGCCACATGGAATATGTAGAAAGACTTCCATGGCTAATAATCTGTGGTCAAAGATTTGCTGAACACAGGGCAAAACACAGAGGAGAAAGAATGTATGACACAATGGAGACAGCACATGGCTGGTAAAGAACATTTGTCTCACAGAGCAAACTCGGTCTATCAGTGACTGGTTTAGTCATAACACTGTTTAGCCTTTTAAAGAGTCAGAATTGTATAAATACAGTGCAGGAAGTTCAAAAAGTAATATTTTAGAAACCACATTCCTTTCTCCAGAGCAGACAGCACAGAAGGTTCTATTTCCCACATTAAAACACTCTGTCTTCTCCTGGGGACACAGTGAAACATTTACCAAGAAGTCTGAACAGCCAGGATCATGAACCCTGATTTTTTTTTCCATTCTGTTCACAAGAGCAATGGATTCAATGGCTGTCCAAGACTCTGAAATAGCCTGTTCAGATTTCTTTGCTCTTGCTCAGCTAATACGAATCACTTTGACTAAGTGTTGCCTTGCTTTGCAGAATGGTATTCTGACATTATTAATAGTTGGCTCTGTTGAGCTGACCTCAATAAGAGCTTTCTCCAGCCTGAGATAGAGTCAGCAAGCCCTTGTGAACGTCAGCATTAAGCTTGGGATGGACTCAGATCCAAATTTTAAAATACAATAAACATGCTTCAGAGATATATTACTGTGGTCTAGCTACTAAAAACCATCATGATAGTGTAATTGTGGAATTCCAGATTAAACTTCATTTTTAATGTTTCAAATGAAACTTCTTAAGGGATTTACAACATTTAAATGAAGTATGTTCATTTTCTGCTAAGATTGGGGAGGGGGCAGATGAGCCCTTACCTGTAACTGAAGCACTACTGACAGTTGATAGTTGCTAACAGATGAAGAATCAGGTTTTTTAAATCTTTATTTTAAGGATGCAGTCCCTGGTAGATTGACCATGCTCTAGGGGATGTAGTTACATGCATGTATATATGAATGGCAATAATTGGACGTAGTGGGTTATAAGCAAGCAAACAAAAACAAAACAGAGAAAATAATGTTAGGAAACTAATAGAGCCTTCAGGGAGTAGTCAAAGAGGAGTAGGATACATATGACCAAAAACCATATATGTGTTTTCCATATATGTGAAATTCTAAGAAGTCTTAAATGTTATATTAAAAAAAATCAGCTACCTAGCTCAAACCTCAGTTAACTTATGAGATAGAAGATAGTCTCATAAGTATCTTCTGCTTTGAATTTTTTTATTTAACAATGATGTGTACCTAGTAATATGTTATGAAGTGGTGTTGGAGATCTGTGAGTGTCACCACAGGCATGCTTCACTTGGGCCAAGTACAAAAACTACACACTTACAGGGGTTTGGGAAATTGACTCTAGACCCATATATCTCCATATAACATTCTTTCTCACCAACAAATGATAAGATAGAATTCCAATCAAACAGGCTTAAGTCATCATATATAGACCAGAAGAAATACTAAAATCACATAATTTCATGACCAGATGAAGAAAGACAAATATTTGATGAAGAAATTCTCATTTGTTTACTTTCCTTGGAGAAAAAAATGAATTTTTTAACAATAAAGTTTTAGAACTGTTCTAAACATTCTAGAACTTTCCTTGTATTGCCTATACCAATTAGTTTAAATTTCATTTAAAACTTCATGTTTCAAACAATAGTACTGAGGTCATGCCTGCCAGAAAACCAAGTAGGTTACATGCAGATGTTTTCTTCTCTGCCTCTCTTTCCCAGGCCTAATCACTCAGTCTTGTCCCTAGCTCCCTAGGTCGGCAACAGGACACCAACTGGAGCATCCCTTCCTCCGTATCTATAACCCGTTTGGTTCCCACAGACCATCCTGTCCTGACACCCCTCCCACAACTCATCATTATATCTCAACCTCCAACATCAGCAGGCAATCTCTGTGAATACCACCTGAGCAGGTCAGCAAAACAGGCAACAGACAGCCATAGCACTCCCCAAAAAATCCAGCTAGGAAATAGAAAACAAAGAACAAAACACCCACCCAACAAAGACAAATTCTAAAAATCAGCACCCAGACTTATAATTATTCCAAACCCAGATACCTAGACACCAGCATAAGTACACAATGTCAGCCAGGGTATGTTTTCACTAAAGGTCATTTTTCTATCACAGACGTCCTTGAATATTCCAACATAGTTGAAGTTCAAGACCTATATGAGGATGGTAGAGGTCCTTAAAGAGGAAAGGAACAAATAACATAGAGAAATTAAGGAAAACACAAATGATAGGAAGAAATGAATAAATTCCTTAAGGAAAGCCAAGAAAAAAAAAACAGAGTTTTATAAACTCTTCAAGAAATGAAAATGGAAATAGAAATAATAAAGAAAACACAAACTGAGTGAATTATGGAAATGGAAAAAAACTAGATAAATGAACAGGAACAAGTGTCAATAAGAAAATAACAATGATGGAGGAGAAAATCACAGGTATTAGAGATATAATAGAAGAAAAGGGTACACTGATCAAAGAAAACATTAATTATTTTAAAAATTCCAGACACAAAACATACAGGAAATGTGGGACCCTATGATAAGACTAAACTTAGGAATAATAGGAATAGAGAAAAGAGAAGAATCTAAGCTCAAAGGACCAATATTTTCAACAAAATCATAGGAAAAAAACTCCCTAACCTAAAGAAGGAGCTGCCTAGAAACATACATGAAGGGTACAGAACACTAAATAGATTGGATCAGAAATGAAAACCCCTAGCAACATAATAATCAAAACACTAAACATACAGAATAGTGGATGAATATTAAAAGCTGCAAGACAAAAAGAGCAAATAACATACAAAGGCAGACCTATTAGAACTGCACCTGACATCTCAATAGAGAAAATTCTAAAAAGTCAGAAAGGCCTATGAAGTGGAAACTTCTGGTTTCTTTTGAAAGTCGGTTATATCAAATTATGCTTTGCTAGTGCACACAGGTGAAAGAATGTTTTGGTAAAGCAGTCACATGAAAGAATGCTTTGCTGAAGCAGGTGAAAGTCTGCTTTGCTATAGCAGGCACATGAAATGGCATGTGGTATTTAGAAAGAATATAGATATGACCCCAGAGACAGTGGAAGTTTGAGCTTTGATTTGCCTTGCTTTGACTCTCTAGTCTTTGCTGACAACACAGCATGTATTGATTCACCTTACGTTGTTATGTTGAGCTTGTGGTGACTTTATAAAAACTTACAAAGTACTTCTTGTGAGATTCCTGTGGCTTCTTGCTACTTCCACAGACTCAGGCCTGTTGGCAACCCTCACAGTTTCCTCTCGATTGGGCCCTTGCTGACTAGTGTATGGTGTTTGCCAAGTGGTGGACTACAGCTGTTGATTCATGTTTTGGGTTTGCTATTGGACTGGACTGAGAACAACAATGATTGGAATCATTCCAAAGAACTATTTCTAAGCAAGTCCACTTACCCCACATCCCAATAACCTCTGTTTTCTACTACCTCTGGTGGGTGGTGGGCTACAGGGGAGGTTGGATCCTTATTAAAGTAGGTTGATAAAAAACTTATGCCTACAGGCCTGAACAGTAGTGTGCCCAACACACCTTTCAATCACCATTGGTTCTTAACTGTCCTAATACCTCTGTCCTTTAATAAATTTATCATGTTCGTATTAACCTCCGACTAAAAATGTAGTTTTGTTGCTACTGTAATTTTGCTACTGTTGTGAATCATAATATAGATATCTGTGTTTCCCAATGGTCTTAAAGGACCTTTGAAAAGGGCCCTTCAACACTCCCCAAAGGGAGCCATGACCCACAGATTGAGAACCACAGCCATAGATAAAGAAAATAAGATAGTTCATAATAAATTCAAATTTAAACAATATCTATCTTCAAACAAACCCTAAAGGAAGTGCAAGGAGGACAATTCCAATCTAAGGAAATTAGCTGAATCTATGAAAACACAGGAAATAATCTCAGAGCAGCAAAACCAAAAGAAGGGAAGCACATGCACGCACACTCACAAGCACATGCACACTATCACTGCCACCACCAAAAACACCAACATCAACAAAGTAAGAGGATTCAACAAAGGTCAGTCATTGATATCTCTCAACACCAATGATGTCAATTTCTCAATAAAAAGACACAGACTAGCAGAATAGATGGGATCACCGGATCCCTTCTTCTGCTGCACCTCAACATCAAGAGGCAGGCCTCAGAGTAAAGGGGTTATGATGAGGAATACCAAGGAAATGAACCTAGGAAGCAAGCTGGTGTAGCCATTCTAATATCTAATAAAATAGTCTTCAAACTGAAACTATTCAAAAGAAAGGAGGAAAGATACTACATACTCATTGAAGGAAAAATCCATGAATATGCCATTTCAAATTCTTAACATGTATGTCCCAAACACAAGGACACCCAAGTTTGTAAAAGAAGCACTACTGCAGATTAAATCACATATTGGCCATCACACACTGATATTGGGAGACTCCAATATTTCACTCTTACCAACGGACAGTTTACCCAGATAAAAATTAAACAGAAATACTGGATCTGACAGATGTTATAAACCAAATGGACCTAACATATTTACAGAACTTTTCACCTTAACACAAAAGAAAATACCTTCTCATTATCTCATGGAGCTTTCTTCAAGATTGACCACATACCAGGATACAAAGCAAGTCTCCACAAATATAAGAACATTGAAATAACTTCCTGTATACTATTAGACCATCAGGGATTATGACTGAATATCAACAACAGAAATAGCAGAAAGCTTATAAACTCATGGGAGCTGAACAACTCTCTACTGAATGAAAAATTGGTCAAGACAGAAAGAAGAAAATTAGACTTTCAAGAATTCAATGAAAATGAACATACAACATACATATCTTTATGGGAAACAATGAAAGCAGTGCTAATAGAAAAGTTCAGAACACAAAATATCTAAATTAAAAATTGGAGAGATTGCACTTCTACTCAGAAGAGGAAAGAAAATAATCATGGGAAGTAGAGAGAGAGAGGGATCTGAGAGGGAGAGAAGAGGGGAAGGGGAAATGGGGGGGGGCCGGTTCAGATATGGGAGGAGATGGGTGGAAGTACAGAGGGTCAGGAACTTGAAAAGAGGTATGTAGCAGTAGGGGAGGGTGAACTGGGGATAGCCACTAGAAAGTCCCAGATGCCAGGGTCCCAAGAGATTCCCAGGACGCAACAGGGAGGACATTAGCCAAAATATCCAACAAAGGGGAGATAGAACCTGTAAAGACTGTGTCCAGTGGATAAGCAGGGCTGCCAGTTGAGTGATGGGACCACCCACCCACCTCAAAAATATTAATCCAGAATCTTTCCTGTCAAAAGGAAATGCAGGGGCAAAGAATGGAGCAGAGATGGAAGCGAAGACCATCCAGAGACTGCCTCACCTAGGGATCTATCCCATCTACAAACACCAAACCCAGGCACTATTGCTGATGCCAAGAAGTGCTTACTAACAGGAGCCTGGTATAGCTGTCTCCTGAGAGGCTCTTCCAGAAGCTGAAGGGTTACAGATGTGGACTGAGCATGGAGATTCCAATGGAGAAGTTAGGGCACGGACTGAAGGAGCTGAAGGAATTTGCAACCCCACAGGAAGAAGAACAATATCAACCAACCAGACCCTTCAAAGCTCCCAAGGACTAAACCACCAACCAAAGAGTACACATGGAGGGACCCATGGCTCCAGCTAGATATGTAGCAGAGGATGGCCTTGTCTGGCATCACCAGGAGGGGAGCCCCTTGGTCCTGTGGAAGCTTGATGACCCTGAATCGGGGAATGCTAGGGTGGTGAGGCAGGAGTGGGTAGCCTCTATGAGGGGGAGCACCCTCATAGAGGCAGGGGGAGGAAGAAGGGGATAGGTTTGTGTAATGGAAACTGGGAAGGGGGATAACATTTGAAATGTAAATAAAGAAAATAACAGATAGAAAATGGAGAGATTTCACACTAGCAACTTAACAGCACACCTGAATCCTCTAGGACAAAAAGAAATGATCATACTCAACAGAAATAGATGGCAAGAAAAATCAAACTATGGGCTGAAATCAATAAAACAGAAACAAAGAGAATGATACAAAGAATCAAGGAAAGAAAGTATTGGTTCTTTGAAAACAATCAAAATGATAGACAAACTTTTAACCAAAGTAACTAGAGGACCCAGAGAGAGTATCTAAGTTAACAAAATCAGAAATAGAAAGGCAGATATAACAATAGGCATGGAGGAAATCCAAAGAATCTTAACAAGCTTTAAAAACCTGTACTTGACAAAAAGAAAAATCTAAAAGAAATTGATCATTTTTTCCATAGATACCACTTCACAAAGTTAAAAGTAAGATCAGGTGAACAATTTAAATAGACCAATAGCACCTAATAAAACAGAAGCAGTCATTTAAAAGTCTCCCAACCTATCCCCCATAAAAGCTCAAGGCCAGGTAGTTTTGGCACAGTATCCAACCAGACTTTCAAAGAAATATTAATGCTAATACTCCTCAAATTGTTCCACAAAATAAAAACAGAAGGACTCCTCCAGTCCATTGTGCCATTATGCATGTAGCATCTTCCACTTTTCTACATCATGATCTATGCCTTTTGAATATCTTCTACATGTTTCTTGTGTGTACCGTTCTTCGGACAGTTGGATGTCAAAGGAACCAAGAAAATGTTAGAGTTTTGGTGGATATAGTTAACTTTCTGCATCCAGGAATGCCATTTTTCCATTAAAATAGTTAGAAAAAAACACATCTGCACAAAACATGGACAGATGTTTACTTGTCATTCATTACATCCCAAAAGAACACAATCTAACAATTATTTATACCTGTTCATTAGGTCTTACAGGTAATCTAGGGATGACTTAAAACACAGTCGAGAATTGCATACATTATAGGTCAATACTATGCCATTGTCTATGTATTTAAGGGTTTTGGTATCTGTGAAAATTCTGGATCCAATTCCGTGAAAAATGACTATATCACTAAATTGCATCCGAAGAGTTTCCCTCTCTGTTCCCTCATTCTCTAGTCCTACTGGAGATTATCGTTACTCAAGGAGCCTTGGAGATGCTAATCAATAGTGTGGATTGCATGTGTGTAATGACTTGCTTCTATAAAATGGAAGATGTGAAACAGGATGCATTATCTCTTCAGGGATCCAGTTAAACAAAATCTGTGATATTTTAGTTTCTCTTTGTGTCTCTCTGTCTCTGTCCCCTTTCTTCACCCCCACTTGCCAGCTTGCTTATACTGGAGAAGGAAACTGACATATTGCTAGGAGCCCATTGGGGATGATATATATAAGAAACCTTCATTGTAACAATCCATGGGAAAATGAAGTTTGCCAGCAAACTGTGAGCAATGATCAGAGACCCCTTCATTTTAGTCTGTCTTTTCTTTTTTCAATTTTTTAATTGGATGTTTTATTTACATTTCAGATGTTATCCCCTTACCCCATTTCCCATCCCTACCCCAGCCCAGGAACCTCCTATCCCATCCCCCCTCCTCCTACTTCTATGAAGATGTGCCCCTACCTACCCCCCCACTCCCACCTCCCCACCCTCGAATTCTCCCAGACTCAGTGTCCAGCCTTCATGGGACCCAAGGATCTCCTGTCCCACCTATGCCCAACAAGGCCATTCTCCCCTATATATATAGCTGGAGCCATGAGTCCCTCCCTATGTACTCCCAGGCTGGTGGTTTAGACCCTGGGAGCTGTAGTTGGTTGATATTGTTGCTCTCCCCATGGGGCTGCAAATCCTTTCAGCTCCTACAGTCTTCTCTCTAACTCCTCCATTGGGAATCTCATGATCAGTTCAATGGTTAGCTATGAGTATCCTCCTCTGAATATGTCAGTTTCTGGCAGACCTCTAAGGAGACAGGTGTACCAGGCTCCTGTCAGCATGCACTTCCTGACATCCACATCAGTATCTACCTTTGGTGACTGCACATGGGATGGATGCCCAGGTAGAATGGTCTCCAGACGGCCCCTCTTTCAATTTCTGTCCCACACTTTGTCTCCATATTTGCTCCCCTGAGTATTTTGTTACTCCTTCTAAGAAGGACCAAAGCACCCATTCTTGGTCTTCCTTCTTCATGGGCTTCATGTGGCCTGTGAGTTGAATCTTGGGTATTTCAAGCTTCTGGGCTAATATCCAATTATCAGTGAGTGAATACCATGTGTGTTCTTTTGTTTTTGGGTTATGTCACTCAGGATGATATTTTCTAGTTCCATCCATTTACCTAAGCATTTCTCAAATTCATTGTTTTTAATAACTGAGTAATACTCCATTGTGTAAATGTACCACATTTTTTGTATCCATTCGTCTGTTGAAGGACATCTGGATTCTTTCCAGCTTCTGGCTATTATAAATAAGGCTGCTATGAACATAGTGGAGCATATGTCCTTGTTATATGTTGGAACATCTTCTGGGTATATGCCCAGGAGTGATATAGCTGGGTCCTCAGGTAATGCTATGTCCAATTTTCTGAGGAACCACCAGACTGATTTCCAGATTGCACCATCTTGCAATCCCACCAACAATGGAGGAATGTTCCTCTTTCTCCACATCCTCGCCAGCATCTACTATCACTTGAGTTTTTGATCTTAGCCATTCTGACAGGTGTGAGGTGGAATCTCAGGGGTTTGTTCTGTCTTAAGATGTAATTTCATGACAAACGTTGAGTTAAACATAATTTCACTCACCACTCACTTCTTGCTTGCTTGTTTTAAGACAATTTCTCTCTCTCTCTCTCTCTCTCTCTCTCTCTCTCTCTCTCTCTGCCTTCATGATCCTTCTGCCTCATCCTCTGCTCATGCTGAGGCATGAGCCTGAAAGCTAAGACACCACCACATTCTTGATGCCTAAAATTGTGTGAAACTTTTCTTCCTAGTTGTTACATTTAGGAGTAAACTCTTTAAAAGCAACCCATAAGAAGAATGATATCAACTAACTGGACCACCCAGAGCTCCCAGGGACTAAACCACCAACCAAAGAGTACATATAGAGGGATCCAGGATCCCAGATACATATGTAGCATTGATGTATCTGACATCAGTGAGAGGGAAGTGAGGCTTGATGCCCCAGCATAGGGGGATACTAGGGTGTGAGGTGGGAGTGGGTGAATGGGTGGAGGAGCACCCTCATAGAATCAAAGGGAGGAGAGAGAGGGTGGATGAGATGGGGGGTTGTGGAAGGGTAACCCAACAGGGAGATATCATTTGAAATGTAAATGAATAAAATAATTAATAAAAATAAAATTAAATTAAATTTTCAAAAAACAAAAGACAATTACCACAGCTAATTATTTTTCCCAATTTTTGCTAATTTTAATAAGGTTACCACTGTAAAAGTTTAGCCTCTAGTTCATGGGTTCATTTGTTATTTGTATTTCTTTAATTGAGAATCACCTATTGATTTACTTTTATTTCTTAAAAGTTCATTGTGTGCAGAAGATAAAATATTTTATGACTTACATATGTTACAAATACTGTTCTCTCAATTTTCCACTTTGTTTATATTTCTCTAATCACTGAGTATGTTTTACATGAAAAGTTTTCAATTTGTTATGGAAAAGTCTATTCATAGGGCCAGCTCATGCATTCAATCCCCAGCACTTGAGAGGCAGAGGCAGGAGGATCTCTGTGAGTTTGAAGAGAGGGAAAGAGAGAAGGAGAGTGAGAGGGAAAGGGAGATGGAGAGGGAAAGAGGAGGTGAGAGAGAGAGAGAGAGAGAGAGAGAGAGAGAGAGAGAGAGAGAGAGAGA